>NC_043022.1:18918456-18923456 GCF_006345805.1 Octopus sinensis
ATATTTAAAATAATATAAATTAATTAATTTTATGTATTGGCTTAAGTTTTTCATTGTTTGATTTGCCTAATAGCGGTTTTATCTCTAATTTAATATAATATATATATATATAAACAAAGCAGGAAATTGGAGAATTGTTTGGTATTATTTATTCACTGTTAGACATATTTCATTTGCTAATAGAATTATTAGCTGAAAGGACCGCTTGGGTTTTTATCCTACCAACATAATTATATATAATACACTCACACGCAAACACAGCCAGCTTCTTTCAGTTTCTGTCTGTCAAATTCACTCTCAAGGCTTTGGTCAACACAGGGCTGTGCTAGAAGACATTTGTCCAAATGGCTCTGCTATGGGATTGAACCAAAAGCCATATGGTTGGGAAACAGACACCTTATGCACACCGTTTTGCTTGTACTTTATGTTAGAAAGAATTATCATCTTTTGTAAGCAGCTGGTATTTTCCATCTTCTTTTTCTTTATGCATATATTCTAGCTGGGATTGAACTGACAAACTTATACTTCAGATTAAGAGGTCAAAAAAGAAAATAAAAAGAAAGAAAGAAGACACTTGTAATTCACAAAGAAGTCAGTTTGATATTTGATTTTTAGTCAAAAACTTTTATTTTTAAAATCATCGTTAATTTAATTGTTAATTACCGGTTTTAATTATATGCATATTATTATTATATAATATACTATATAATATATATAGATATATATATATATATATATATATATATATATACATGTATGTGAGTGTCTGCATATGTGTGTGTGTGTATGTGTGTTTACAAAAATAGGTAAAAAAGCATAAGTTTCCAAATAGATCACAATTTAATTACATTCAACAGCTGTTTCAATAGGAATAAACATCATTATTTCCATAATTACATAATCAATATAAATCAAGTAATGTTTATCGCAAATCATCAGGAATATTTGAGACTATGCTATCCATTGACCATTTACATATATATGTATGTATGTATGTATGTATGTATGTATGTATGTATGCATGCATGCATGTATATGTATGTATGTATGTATGTATGTATGTATGTATGTATGTATGTATGTATGTATAGTTAAAAAAAGATAAAACAAAATACAGATTTGTCTTGCAGCAGGACAAAGCTCCACATACCTTGGAATCTTTACTCTTTTACTCTTTTATTTGTTTCAGTCATTTAACTGCGGCCATGCTGGAGCACAGCCTTTAGTCGAGCAAATCGACCCCAGGACTTATTCTTTGTAAGCCTAGTACTTACTCTATCGGGGACATAACACACCAGCATTGGTTGTCAAGCGATGTTGGGGGGACAAACAGACACACACACACACACATATATATATATATGTGTATATACATATACACGACTGGCTTCTTTCAGTTTCCGTCTACCAAATCTACTCACAAGGCTTTGGTTGGTCTGAGGCTATAGTAGAAGACACTTGCGCAAGATGCCATGCAGTGGGACTGAACCCGGAACCATGTGGTTGGACTGAATTCATAACCGTATAGAATAAGAACAGTCGCAGATGGTCGAATGCATTTGTGTTTTTTTCTTTTTCTTGAATCAGTTTTCCTTAACTGTGCAAACGTGACCATGGGATTACGAGGTTTGCTTTCCAACCACAGGGTTTTGGGTTCAGTTCTCTGAAGTGGCACCTTGGGTAAGTGTTTTTGTTTTTTGTAGCTCCAGATTGACCAAAGTCTTGTGAATGGATTTTGTAGATATGTGTATATCTATCTATCTATCTATCTATCTATCTATCTATCTATCTATCTATCTATCTAGATATATTTGTATATATGTGTATGTGTGTATGTGTGTATGTGCATATGTGTGTATATGTATATGTGTGTATATATGTGTGTGCATGCATGTGTATACATGTATGTGTATGCATGCATGTGTATACATCTGTGTGTGTGCATGTGTATGAGTGCATGTATGTATATGTATGTGTGCATGTCTGTATACGTATGCGCATGTGTGTGTGTGTGTGTGTGTGTGTGTATGTGCATCTTTGTGTTCGTGTTTGTCCCCTACCACATGACAACTGGTGTTGGTTAATTTTTCATAACTTTGTGGTTCACCAAACAACAACAACAATAGGATATGAAGTAGATTTATAAAAAAAAAGTCCTGGAGTCAATTTGTTTGCCTAAATCCTATTTAGCCCTTTCGTTACCATATTTATTTTGAGATGCTCTATGTTTCTTTCAATTAATTTTAAATATAACAAAGAATTTAGTAAAGTAACTTAGTTATCATTAAGCTAGTGTTAGGAACATAAGTTGTGACTAAAGTTTGGTGGAAGATTTTCATTCAAAACTTATGAAAACAAGACATTTGTACTACAGAGTCAGAGCAGGTTTCAGCTGGGTTGGTAACAAAAGGGTTAAGAACTGTTTTTCTATTATATATCTTAACCCTTTTGTTACCATATTGCTGTTGAGATGCTCTGTGTTTCTTTCAATCAATTTTAAATATAACAAAGAATTTAGTAAAGTAACTTAGTTATCATTAAGCTAGTGTTAGGAACATAAGTTGTGACTAAAGTTTGGTGGAAGATTTTCATTCAAAACTTATGAAAACAAGACATTTGTACTACAGAGTCAGAGCAGGTTTCAGCTGGGTTGGTAACAAAAGGGTTAAGAACCGTTTTTCTATTATATATCTTAACCCTTTTGTTACCATATTGCTGTTGAGATGCTCTGTGTTTCTTTCAATCAATTTTAAATATAACAAAGAATTTAGTAAAGTAACTTAGTTATCATTAAGCTAGTGTTAGGAACATAAATTGTGACTAAAGTTTGGTGGAAGATTTTCATTCAAAACTTATGAAAACAAGACATTTGTACTACAGAGTCAGAGCAGGTTTCAGCTGGGTTGGTAACAAAAGGGTTAAGAACTGTTTTTCTATTATATATCTTAACCCTTTTGTTACCATATTGCTGTTGAGATGCTCTGTGTTTCTTTCAATTAATTTTAAATATAACAAAGAATTTAGTAAAGTAACTTAGTTATCATTAAGCTAGTGTTAGGAACATAAATTGTGACTAAAGTTTGGTGGAAGATTTTAATTCAAAACTTATGAAAACAAGACATTTGTACTACAGAGTCAGAGCAGGTTTCAGCTGGGTGGTAACAAAAGGGTTAAGAACTGTTTTTCTATTATATATCTTAACCCTTTTGTTACCATATTGCTGTTGAGATGCTCTGTGTTTCTTTCAATTAATTTTAAATATAACAAAGAATTTAGTAAAGTAACTTAGTTATCATTAAGCTAGTGTTAGGAACATAAATTGTGACTAAAGTTTGGTGGAAGATTTTCATTCAAAACTTATAAAAACAAGACATTTGTACTACAGAGTCTGTGGGAACCAAAGCTGTAGCCTCCATGTACGCCATGAAAGTCTCCTGTATGTTATCCAACATGTCCATTGAAGTCACCATATATTCCAGTGGTTTCAACCAGGTTGGTATCAAACAGGTTACGCAATATTTTTGAGGATAATTAACAGGTTATATGGGTGCTGATGAAGGGGCAAAAAAACCCCAAAACATGGCATATGTACCCATTACCCTTTTTTGATCTTCGATCTCAGATACGAACAGTCAAAACAAAATTCAGTGCTGACTATAATTTCTGTAGAGATAACCTTAACAACCTCCAAATGGCCACCCCTTCTGTTGGGTATCCCCCACTCTCTATATCTCTCAAACAAACTTTCCTTTATAAAGGGGGATGATACATTCATGATTGCATACTCCTAGATAGGTATAGGCATGGTTGTGTGGTTTTGAGGCTTGCTTTGTGGTCACATGGTTTCGGGTCCAGTTCCACCATGTGGCATGTTGGCCAATTGTCTTTTACTGTAGTATTGGCGATGGTGGTGGTGGTGGTAGTGTTGATATGTGAAATGTTTATGCAGCTAGACAATGTGACTTTTAAGTGAAGCTCTGGTATATGAGATCATATCCTGCTGAAAACTGTGTTGAGTGCGTTGAGGGTCAGTGACATAAAAACACTTAGATATATTTTGGTTTTTTTTTAAAATCGATTTTAGGCTTCATGTCAAATCAATTGATTAATTAATTAATCACTAATTAAACAATCTAAGAAAAGAAAGTGATAGAAGGGAGGGCGGAAGGGAGGAAGGAAAGAAAGAAAGAAGGAAGGAAGGAAGGAGAGATGGGAAGAAGGAAAGAAAGAAAGAAAGAAGGAAGGAAGGAGAGATGGAAAGAAAGAAAGAAAGAAAGAAAGAAGGAAGGAAGGAGAGATTCGAAAAAGGAAAGAAAGAGAGAAGGAAGGAATGAAAGGAGGCAGAAAAGAAGAAAAGAAACAGAAACAAAAGAAGAAAAAAGGAAAAAAAGAAAGATTGAAAGAAAGAAAGAAAGAGAGAAGGAAAAATAATGGCGGAAGAACGTTTTATTTTTGTTTTATTTTAGGTGGGTGTGTGGTCGGGGTGTTCTAAATGGACACTTGGGTCAGTTCTGATGGCGAACGTTCTAGAATGATTGTGTCTTGGTCTTCCTGACCAGGGTCATTCCCTTCTGGCCTACCCTGCTTAACCATCACCACGCCTCCCCCTGTTCCTCCTGCCGGGGTCACTGGCCCTCCTTCAAGGATTGTCACAAGTCTGCCCATTAGGTGGCCATCAGTGGTGTCGCTGGTCGTGTCTGGACAAAGGTCCGTCGTGCTGTTGTCAGAAGTGGATTTGGTGGTGTTGCATGGCAGTGACTTCTCTTCTTGTTCCAATGCAGTAATAGGATTGTTGACCATACACTGGACAATCTGTTGTGTTGTCTCCCTCTCAAGAGATTCACTGAATCTGCGACTATGGAAAATAATAATAATAATAATAATAATAATAATAATAATAATAATAATAATAATAATAATGATAATAATAATAATAATAATAATAATAATAATGATAATGATGATGATAACAACAACAACAAT
Source organism: Octopus sinensis (assembly GCF_006345805.1). Taxonomy (NCBI): domain Eukaryota; kingdom Metazoa; phylum Mollusca; class Cephalopoda; order Octopoda; family Octopodidae; genus Octopus; species Octopus sinensis. The sequence continues at coordinate 18,923,440 of NC_043022.1, forward strand.
AATAATAGTAATAAAAA
>NC_043022.1:18933456-18935956 GCF_006345805.1 Octopus sinensis
AATTTCAGTTCCACATTCAAAGGTTTCGACAATTTCGCCACAGGGGCAGGTGCCATGTAGAAGGAGGAATTTAGGAACTCTTGGATTCTTAGAAATGAAACAAGAACATTTAATAATAATGATAATGGTGGTGAACAAGGTATGCCACACGTACTATATAGCTGATGTTGTGTGCCCCCTTGACCTACAAAATGGTACAAAATAGCCTGGCTATGGAATATGGAGAAGGGGAAGATAGTGCCAATTATTGTTGGGTCTTTGGAGACTGTATCTGAAGGCATCAAGAAGAACAGAAAGGAAACTGGAATAGAGTGCCCTGTAGAACTGTTACTAAAGGTTTGTCCCCTTGACATGGCCAGGAAAGTATTAGTTGAAAAGAACTGATAGTACGGTTCTGAAAGCTGCAGGTAGCAAGCCTGCTCCTCATGCAGGACTCCAGGAATTCCAGCAAAACCTGAGTTAAAACCAATAATAACAAGGGCACTCAGAGAGTGCAAACCTCTGCCAAGGCAACACCAACGTCCTCTCAACAATTAGCTGGATGTGATTTTTAAAATGAGAATATCTGAAATGAACTCAACTGCTCTCACAAATGAGAATATTAAGAATGAACCCAACCGCTTTCAAAAATTAAGTACAAAAATACAGGAAAAAAATAATTCAGAATCCTTGTCTGGCACCAGATTGATCCCAAAATCTAACCAGTTTGTGCCAGTTACGAGGCCAAACATCCCTGAAAGTTTCATCCAAATCCATCCCGTGGTTCTTGAGATGTCTTGTCCACAGACAAACAAACAAACACAACTGAAAACAATACCTCTGCCTTAGTAAAGGCAGAGGTAATAATAATAATAATAATCCTTTCTACAATAGGCACAAGGCCCGAAATTTTGTGGGATGGGGCTAGTTGGTTGCATCAACCCAGTGCTTAACTGGTACTTATTTCATTAGCCCCAAAAGGATGAAAGACAAAGATGACCTCAGCAGAATTTGAACTCAGAATGTAAAAACAGACGAAATGCTGCTAAGCATTTTGCCTCGCATGCTAATGATTCTGCCATCTCACCACCTTATAATAATAATAATAATAATAATAATAATAATAATAATAAAAATAATAATAAAGATAATAATGATAATAGTAATAATAATAATAATAATAATAAGTGAAGAAACTTTCAAAATACAAAGACCTGGAAATAGAGGTAACTAGAATGTGGAATCTAAAAACAGAAACAATTCCTATCATAATAGGTGCATTAGGCATGATAAAAAAATATTCAGACAAATACATAACAAAAACACCAGGACTTACAAACACATATAACATACAGAAAATTGCACTACTAGGCACTGCACACATCCTCCGCAGAACACTTTCCATACAGTAACCATCAGAGCATCACAACAAATCACAGCACATACCCAAGGCACACAGAGCTGCGCTTGGTAGTGAAGTGAAAGCATGCTATAAAAATAAAACTACTGAATAATAATAATAATAATGGTATAAAAGATGGGCTACAGCAAATATTCTGCTCAATACCACAGATTTGCTTGTCAGTTGTTTGACCGTAACCAGTTGAGCATGTCCCTTAGTGGCTGACGATATGTGCATCGCTGATCACGAGCAGAAGTAGTGGGGGAGTATCATAGCCATGTGTTGAGAGAAATTCTTTGGGGTTTGAATAATTCATCTCTGGAAACATGGGTGGTTCTTTCAACATCCTTAAACAACCCTTATTCAGGGACCTTTTGAGCGGGATGGGCTACTCAATCAGAAGAAAATTCTAACTGGGCTCCACCTGCAAGGTCATGTGCTGTTTATCTTGATATGAGATTACCATGTCGTGCACATATGGTTGTGATGCATGTGCCTGGTGTACCCTTATCAGACAGGTAGTCATGATGGGTATACTGGGCTTCGTATATTTTACCCCAGTGTCACTTTGATGGCATGCACTGCTCTCTCACTCAATAATAATAATAATAATAATAATAATAATAATAATAATAATAATAATAATAATAATAATGATGATTTCTTTTATTGGCTGCAATGGCTCAAAATATGACGGATATTATCAAAGGAGGAGGTAAACAAACAAAAGGTAGGGTTTACATCGATCAATGGGAGACACTGCAACACAAAAGCAACACCTGTCCAAACTCACCTGCCCCTCATGAAACGAGATGTCTGCTTTTTACTGGTCAAAGGATCATTGATGAAGGATTTATAGGAAATGGATGCTGCAGATCCGAAGCCAGACTGTAGGTCCTTCGCTGTTAGTTGACCGGTCATAATTCTACCTTCAATACCTGAGGGAGAAAAGAAGAGGATTAGGATTGACCTGTTTATACATAGATGTATATATATACATATACATACACATATACGCATACCTGTATAGATATACATGCACATATACATAAATACATACAACACACTGCCTAAATACCAATCTCGAGAAATTAGGCTTCTCAAAGCCAGAAAGGAGAA
>NC_043022.1:18945956-18970956 GCF_006345805.1 Octopus sinensis
CTCTCAAAGATTCATTGTCTTACAGGGTTGGAGAACACCACCCATCAGACTTTTTAACATTGGGGTGGCACTCTCAAAGATGGATTGTCTTATAGGTTGGAGAGCACCACTCATCAGGTTTTATAACATTGGAGTGGCACTCTCAAAGATGGATTGTCTTACAGGATTCCAGAGCACGACCCATCAGGTTTTTTTAACATTGGAATGGCACTCTCAAATATGGATTGTCTTAACAGGATTGGAGAGCACCACTCATTAGGTTTTTTAACATTGGAGTGGTGCCTTCAAAGATGGATTGTTTTACAGGATTGGCAAACACCAGCTATCAGGTTTTTTAACATTGGAGCGGGCCCCTCAAAGATGGATTCTCTAACAGGGTTCCAAAGCACCGCCCATTAGGTTTTCCCTTACCCCTAAAATGCCCCTCTCAATGATGGTCTTACAGGACTCCACAATCACCACCACCATGACAGCCACACCACACCACACCACACCACCATCAACACTACAACAACCACCACCACCACCACCATCACCACCACTACTGCTATGACAATCACAGCGATGACAACAGCAACTACTACAAGCATTACTACCACCACGACTCCTTTCCTCTCACCCTTCTCTGCTTCTCCTCCTCACTTCCTCACTCCCTCCTCTTCAGCGTCACTAATACCATCTTCCTCACCATCACAGACACCGCCATCACCTGCCTCCACCACCACCACCACTACCACCACCATCATTGTCATCATCTTCATCATCATCATCATCATCATCACTCTCATCATCATCACTCTCATCATCATCATCATCATCATCATCATCATCATCATCATAATCATCAGCATCATCATCACCATCACTAATACCACCATCACCACCACCACCACCACCACCATCATTGTCATCATCTTCATCATCATCATCATCATCATCATCACTCTCATCATCATCATCATCATCATCATCATCATCATCATCATCATCATAATCATCATCATCATCATCACCATCACTAATACCACCATCACCACCACCACACCACCACCACCACCACCACCATCATTGTCGGCGTTATCATCATCATCATCATCATCATCACCATCAGAACAAGCAAACTGAAAAAGGCGTCCATTCTTTTACTGCTTCATCCCTTACCGTAGAAAGCTATTTCCTTCGGTCCTCCCGACCAGTTGATTTCAATGTGGTTGCTGTCTTCAAGCAGACTGGCTGGTTCTCCGTCGGAGAAACTCTTGTAAGTGCCAACCGGTTTCGACAAGATATTCTTCACGACAGGCGGGTCTGTGTCTATTGTGATGTTGCAGGACATGCTAGCTTTCAGGCCAGCATTATTGGTTGCTATGACGACGACATAGTATGTATGTTTTGTTTGTAACAGGTGTTCAAGCCCATCCAGAGCACGTTTCTTTCTCAAATCTCGTTGGTCCTTCTTCTTGACATCTTTTTCTTTCTCAATGTATACGTCTGTAACCCCAGGTTTCGTACCGATGCCCATTGAGTAATCAATGATTTCACCAACATCTTCCTCACATTCCCAGTAAGCGCCGACAGATTTGGTGGTCCCTTGGTAGTCTGAAGGTTCGTCCATTGAGTACGAAGGGTCAATACAGGTAACAGATTGAAATTTTGGCGGGGTTAGGTCGACCATGATCCCTTTGGATACACCCACTGTTTCTTGACCGGCATAGTTGACCGCTTTCACTTGGAGGTAATATGATACCAAATCGTCAGACTTTTTCAGGCTGCTTGAACTCGATAAAGTTCCATTCGGTGGAGCATTAAAAGATGAAGGGATCAAATTGAGACCCGTCAACTTGAAGTGAATAACATTAAATCCGTTGCGTTGGGATTCAGTGTTCGAACACTTTTTATCACAGCCAATTGTGCAAGGGGACAGGCAGGGTTTACAAAATCTTGAGTGTAGCTTGTAAGGCATTATTTTTGAAACATCTGTTGTTGGTTTATCTGAGAGACCCAACCAAATTTCATGAATTCCACTATCGCCATCGAAGAATGCTAATCCATATTTGCAGAGTTTTTTAGTCTGAAATAGAAAAAAAATATAAATAGAAACATTTGTGACTGTGTGTCACATTGAAAATTATATATATTTTCAGACTGGAGTTTGGCAGTGCCACCTCTAGCCAAGCAGTTATTGTGTGCCGAGGAAGGGAAATAACCTTGAAACTGTGGCCCACAGATATTGCTTTGTGCTGGGTGGGGATGCTAATCTCCCCTGTTTGAAAATATAAAGACACAGATAATGTGTCGTATAACCAGCTGGAGACGATGTTTCTTGGGGCTAAACAACTGTAACATTCGTCCAAACCAGGACTGCCACATTATGTGGGCAAATAATCTTTGGAAAAAGTATATAAATATATTCAAAAATAATAAATAATTGCTTTAATTTTCAGCCCAAGTACAATAATTTTGAGGGAAAAGGCTAATCAATTACATCAACCCCAGTACATAACTGGTACTGTATATCATTGACCCTGAAAGGATGAACAACAAAGTTGACTTCAGCAGAATTTGAACTCAGACCTTAAAGAAACGCTGTTAAGCATTTTGTCTGAAGCACCAATGGTTCTGCCAGTTTGCTGCCTTCATGGATTCAAATTTTGGCACAAGGCCAGAAACTTTTGTGGGTGGGGTGTTTATCAATCTCTTGACCTTAATTGATACTTATTTTATTGATTTCGAAAGGATAAAAGACAAAGCAAAGTTGACCAGTGGGAGAAATAACACAAAATATTTTTTCCAATGTTTTAATGACACTGAAGGATCACTGCTTTCTTAATAATAATAATAATAATAATAATAATAATAATAATAATAATAATAATAATAATAATAATAATCCTTTCTATTAAAGGCACAAGGGCCTGAAATTTGGGGGATGGGGGTAAGACAATTACATCAACCCCAGTTTCATTGGTACTTAATTCATTGACCCCCAAAAGGATGAAAGGCAAAGTTGACCTTGGTGAGATTTGAACCCAGAATGTAAAGACAGACGAAATGCTGCTAAGCATCTTGTTCGGCGAGATAACAATTCTGCCAGCTTACCACCTTAGATATAATAATAATAATAATAATAATAATAGTTCTTTCAACATCCTTAAACAATCCTTATTCAGGGACCTTTTGAGCGGGATGGGCTACTCAACCTGAAGAAAATTCTAACTGGGCCCCACCTGCAAGGTCATGTGCTGTTTATCTTGATACGAGATCACCATGTCGCGCACATATGGTTGTGATGCATGTGCCTGGTGTACCCTTATCAGACGGGTAGTCATGATGGGTATATTGGGCTTCGTATATTTTACCCCAGTGTCACTTTGATGGCATGCACTGCTCTTCTCACTCAATAATAATAATAATAATAACTGATTGGAAGTGTTATCATGTACATTGTTTTTCCTTGGTATAAAAGATGAGCTACAGCAAATATTCTGCTCAATACCACAGATTTGCTTGTCAGTTGTTTGATCTTAACCAGTTGAGAATGTCCCTTAGTGGCTGACAATGTGTGCATCTCTGATCATGAGCAAAGTAGTGGGGGAGCACCATAGCCTGAACAAAATTCTAATTGAGGCCCCACCTGCAAGGTCATGTGCTGTTTATCTTGATATGAGATTGCCATGTTGCGCACATATGGTTGTGATGCATGTGCCTAGTGTACACTTATCAGACGGGTAGTCATGATGGGTATATTGGATTTCGTATATTTGTACCCCAGTGTCACTTTGATGGCATGCACTGTTCTCTCACTCAATAATAATAATGCTTTATAGGGAAAATGAAGATCCACTTGGCATACTGGTGAACATAGTAAGAATTTTCAATAAAGATATAGGCGTGGAATTTGGAATAAATAAATGTGCCATTTTGATACTCAAAATGGGGAAGAGAAAGCCAACTCAAGGACTTAAACTGCCAAATGGTAATAGTACTTACTTCTATTGGGGTCCTGAAATCTGATATGACTGCTTGAGCAGAGAATGTATTGAAAGGATCTGTGATGGGAGGTTTGTAACCTTCGATATTCTTCACGTACAGGTAACTGTGGATCTGATACTGAAAAGACAGACCACTGTATGACACTTTCTCCTGGCCATTTACCAAGAACCTGGCCGTGAACGTTGTTTCCTGTGTGACGGTTTCCTCTTTCACAAGAGAGATTACATACTCGTTGCTGGCTGTTGTCGGATCGAAATCCAAGTCAATCCATTCTTGTTTCTCTCCGTTTTTATCAGTGGTCCAGAACAAGCAGTACCATGTGCTTGACCCGGATTCTTTATAGCCAATAATGTGGTAACCAATTCCAAAGACACTCGGGTCTCTCTGTCGTGTGACGTTTGATTTAGTTTCATTCATTTTCTTGCTACCATTTGCGGTGCTATTCTCAAGACTATATGCCTTGGCATCCAATATGATGCCATCAGTCAGTTCATTTTGGTAAAATGAGAATTGACTTTGTGGCAATTTAAATGTTTGTGGACCAATCGTTATATCCGGTGCTAGTGCTACTGAAGTGACCATGTTTTCTCCAGCCAATGCTTGTATAACTGACGTGTAGTTTCCAGCGAGCAAAGTCATCGGCTCTGATCGTAACCCACCCTTTATAAGATGAACCAGTGAATCATCATAACGTATGGTCAGTAGTATTTTGTTCTGGTTTATGGACATTTCATCGGCTGCAAAACCTTCGTTCTCATTCATAGGCAACCACAGGTCAATTAACTTGCCTTCCTTGATTATACTTTGCTCTCGTGGACATTCGTAGGAGTACTGGTCACTAGCGAGAGCAAATACTCCAGACATGACTGTTGTGTTTGCCTGAAACGTCATCTCTGTTGACCACTCACTTCCTAGCTTGACCGATCCTACCAAAGGTGGTGTTCGGTCAACCTTTATTGGTACAGAACTAATGCTGTTGTTCAGACCAGCACCGTTGAAGGCCGTTACACGAATGTAATAAACTTCCGTTTCAATCAAATCTAAATGATAAAAGTCAGCTTCAGTGACGTTCGTTAGCGACATGTGATCAATGACATAATCGTTGTGGCGTTGACGAGAGTCATCTGAACCGGGATGAGTTTCATCACACTTGTCTAAAGTTCGGGATATCAAGGTGATTCCATATTTACTTATATCAGATTCGATATCTTCAAATGAATGCCAAGACACGTGAAGTCTGTCAGTTTCTGTGGCGTACACAATACTGGTGTTTCCGACCTCGTTAACCATGACTACTCCGACTTTCGGTGGAGTTGTGTCCACTTTAACAGGCTCGCCCGTCATTGCTTCGCAATGTCCAGTGATGTCTTCAGCAATAACAGTGACATAATATGCGCCCCCGTGATGAAGAGACAGATTCTTTAGTGCCACAAAAGTGTCTAAGCCAACATGTTTCAATTGTTGCACGTTGAAAGAACTTTGCTTGGCGTAAATTTCGCTACATTCGACTGGAACCTTTGATGCCGTACCATTGCTGTTGTCGGTTTGTGTATGGTGATGTATTTCAGGTGTCTTGTCACTCACACCAACAATGTAACACTTCATACCAATATCGGACATGAAGCCTTTCCACGACACTTCGATTTGATCTGTTAACGATTGTACAGTCGCATATTCTACTTGGCCGACAACGATCTCGCTCGAGTATCCGGCTCGGATGCCATCGGAATAAACTTCAGCAAAACTACCGGCCTCACTGTGACCCCTCACAGTTACATAATAACTGACGGTTTTCGCAGTCAAGTTCAAGTTGGTGAACGTGTATGATGTATTGACTCCAACATTGACGAAATCATGAACATTGTGCCTGCTTCTTGCATTGATTCGACTTGTCCCGACAGCTACTTCATAATGGCTGATCTTCTGGGTTGAAGACTCGGATGAACGGTCACCAAATTCGTCCCAATTTGCTGAGAGTTCAGTCAAAGACAACTGATAGTTATTATCATCCCCGACAAGGCCATCCCTCACTTTACCAGGGTCTGGTGGTTGTATCATAACTGTAATACCGTCTGAACGAGACATTAGTGTCCTGTTGAGAGCATCGGTCACTCGAATGATGTTAATGTAGGTGTGACCGTTTTCAAGTGAGAATTCATCGCTGGACACGACACCATCAGTGAGCACCGGCTTAAAATCACTTATGACTTTACCAAAGATGTCTTGAACTGACCATTCAGCTTGAACGACAGGACAGTTTCCAGAAACAGTCCAGTGTCCTTGAATAGTTGAAAGGTCACTCTGGAAGTCACTGTTTTCGGTTAGGGCACCATCTTCGACTGTGAGTTTTGGATTGGTGCTAACTATCACAGACCGGGTGATTTGAGTGCGCAACCGAGCAGAATTTGAAACAGTGATGATTGCTGAAAGAGTGGCGCCATCTGGTGCATATATGTCCGAGATAATTACAGTTGGTGAGATCTTAGTTAATGTGAGCATTTTCAAATAGCCTTGTTTGTGTGAACTGCTGACCACCACATCAATTCTGCAATGGAGAAAGAGAAAAACCAGTGATAAGGATATTATAACAATGATGTCAGATGGTTAGGTTTCACAGAATACTACATGGTACATTCTCACAATGCCAATGGATACCTTGTGCTCAAGTACAGGATATATATATATATATATATATATATATATATATTACTTTTACTCCCTCCCCTCACTTAGTGGTCATTCAAATAGCTCTTTTGTCTTAATAACAGTCAATCACACAGTAATTTCCTTTTGTCTAACGGTCATTTTCATAGCATTTTTTCCGATGGTCAGATATCTGAAGAGATGGTGGCGTGGATTTCCACCTTGGCATCCGAAACTCGGAGTTTTATCATGGCTACTGAATAATTGTCACATATTACATTTACAGATATATATACATATATATACACACACACATGCCCATCTCACTCAATAAGGGTTGTTTAAGGATGTTGAAGGAAATACCCATGTTTCCAAAGGTGAATTATCCAAACCACAAAGAATCCCTCTCAACATATGGCTATGATGCTCCCCCCACTACTTTTGTCTGTGATCAGAGATGCACATATTGTCAGCCACCAAGGACATGCTCAACTGGTTAAGGTCAAACAACTGACAAGCAAATCTGTGGTATTGAGCAGAATATTTTCTGTAGCTCATCTTTTATACCAAGACAAAACAATTATTATTATTGTTATTATCATCATCATCATTATTATTATTATTATTATTATTATTATTATTAGTATTATTATTGCTTGTGAAGACCCGTTGAGGCAAGTGACGATCAGAATCGAAATCGATCAATGGAAATCGATCAATGGAAATTGCAGATGTGTTACCAGTGCCGGTGGCATGTAAGAGAACTTTCCGTTTCGCGACCGTTGCCAGCACCGCCCCGTTTCGTGTCCGTTGTCAGCCTCGCCTGGCCCTCGTGCCAGTGGCACATAAAAAGCACCATCCGTTCGTGGCCGTTTGCCAGCTCTGTCTGGCACCAGTGCGGGTGGCACGTAAAAAGCACCCACTACACTCACGGAGTGGTTGGCGTTAGGAAGGGCATCCAGCCGTAGAAACACTGCCAGATTTGACTGGGCCTGATGAAGCCTTCTGGCTTCACAGACCCCAGTAGAACCGTCCAACCCATGCTAGCATGGAAAACGGACGCTAAACGATGATGATGATGATGATGATGATGATTCTATGTTTGACTTTTGCTTTATATTTGTACAAGTTGGCTCCAAGTCTCACCCAGAGACCTCAAGAGACAACAGGTTGGAAGTTCATGTTGTTATGCCTAGTGTGCCATATATTTGGTTTTTTTTTTGTGTTGTACTAGTGAATGTCTAAAAAAAAAACGAAAATTATGTTTGTTTTAAACCTTGAGATTACATAGAAAGTATTTTGCGTAGGATATGAGCAGTTCCCATGAGCACTATCTTTTGAATTTCTGCCATTTTGGGGTTTCCTGGTATCTGACTTAGGTAGCAATGAGTTGTTATTATTATTATTATTATTATTATTATTATTATTATTATTATTATTATTATTAATATCAGTTTTCTTATATTATTTTTCTATAACTTAAAAGAAAATTGAACATACTTATCAATTTGAGATTCCTTATCTGCCATTCCTTCCATGGAAATCTCCAAATAGTTATTGGTGTCTTGGCATCTCGGAATTTCAGTCAAAGTTTTGTTAGTCTTACTTATTTCCGTGTTGGTTATAATGTTGATATCGTGCACTTGTGGTGGTGTCCTGTCTATGGTGACACTGCGAGTCAGTGTCCTGCTCAATGAAAGAATGTTCGTGGCATTCAGTGTGACATACAGCGTGGACACGTCTTGAAATTTGCCTGCCTCCAAGGGGTCAGCCAAGTTGAATTCCCATAGCATTTGGTCAGCAAAAACAGGTGTTGGTTGAAGAATGTCATAAATATTGTTTTTCGTTCCTAAAGCAAAAGTGGTCAATCCCAGCAAACTCTCAACTTCTTCTATCGCAGACCAAGAACATTTTACTGTAGTCTGGAACTTCGAAATGGCATCTGAACAAGTAAAGTCCAAGACTTTAGGTTTTGTGTTATCAACTGTGATGGAATTTGATGTTAAAATCTCCTTATTTCCAGCACTGTCAATGGCACCGACAGATATAAAAACTGTATCACCTGTCTGTTCTACATCTTTCAAAGTAGATTTCGGTATGAATAAGGCTTCTGTTTCAGTTTTAGCTTTCACATTGTCCTCCATGGGTAAACTCCCACAAAACCAGAAATTGGTTTTTACTTTTGAATCTTGATCGTTTGAACTCCAGACAAAATTCAAAGAGTTTATGTCTCTAACAAAGTATGGTGAGTCGGCAAAGCAAATCAATGGTCCACTGGTGCAGTCTTCTATGTCCAAAGATGGCTTAACAGAGTCGACTGTCAGACCGTTAGAAGTGGACAGAATGTATTTATCTCGGCATCTGGGTCCTGTCAGAGCACGGACACTGACATAATAGTGTTGACCATTGTTGAACAGGACGTGTGCCTGGCCATGACCAACAGTGACATTGTCCATGGTGAGTCCATGTGGGCTGAAGGGACGCAGGTCAGAAAAGTATGGCCGGCTTCCAATACCCCATTCATAGCTGACGATGTTACAGGCTTTGCTTCGGAAACCTTTAAAGGAGAAGGAAACGGTTGTTTTGTCGATACTGAAGTCTCTATCTGTTAACATAGAAGTTCCATCGTAGAGGATACCAGGAACGTTTGCTTCCAGTACGGTTATTGGTCTTGAGACGATCGTCGCAGATGCCAGCCCAGCACCGTTGTAAGTAACAATACTCACATAATACATGTCACCAGTGTCTGATGTCACATTCAGCTTCAGGCTGTCGAATATCACAGATGATACTGCACTATTGCTACTACTGCTGCTAGTACTACTACTGCTGCTGCTGCTGCTGCTACTGCTGCTGTTACCTCTGCTGTTGACCTCCACATAGCCACCGGTCACAGAGCCAAAACCAGCATCGTTTTCATCTGGACTTGTCCCAATAGCTGTCAGGACTCTTGCGATACCACTCTCAGGGTCACGTGACGTCCAGCTGATGACCACGTGAGATGGGTCGTCCAATATTATGCTGCCGTCATCAGCCAGTTCCTCTTCTTCATCAAGACCAATGCGTATCTAAAACAACACAACAACAACAACAACATTGCTATTATTAAGCTTTCAATCTCTCTTTCTTTTTCCCTCTTACCTATCTCTCTCTCTATATATATGTGTGTGTGTGTGTGTGTGTATAAATTGAGGATATAATCATTAAAATGTTGTATCTCCAGCACCCTTAATTATAATTATATATTTATAATTATATGCTTAAATTTTAATGATTATATCAATGGCCAGCATATAATAACCACCATATCAGTAAAATTAACATTTAAGCATATAATTATAAATATATAATTATAATTAAGGGTGCTGGATAGACAAGGCCAATATGCTAGAAGTAGATGTCAAATGCCTACAAACCAATCTAAATTTGTTCTTTTGGCAAAAGACTGAATGCAAGGAAATGGACATAAAGATTTATAAAATTTCAGTATGTATGTATATATATAGGGAGAGTTTATGAAAAAAACAAAAGACGAAGACAGGTGGTGTACAAAACAAACAGATGTATTAGTATAACGCTCAGGAAGAGAAAAAGTCTTTTATGTTTTGAGCCTACGCTCTTTTACCGAAAGGGATGCAGAAAAAAACAAGGAGAGAAACAAGGTGTGTGTGTGGGGGGGGGGGGTCCTTCTAGATTGAGAAACAGTCATGGCTGAGGCACTTCTGATATTTTTTAGCCTTTACCAAAACACTAAGTTATGAGAACATAAACATAACAACACCGGTTATGAAGTGGTGATGGAGACAAACACATACAAAGGCATGCACGCACACACGCATGGACACACACACACACATGGACACACATACACACACACACACACTCTCTCTCTCTCTCTCTCTTTCTAGAAGGAACCCAGCTGTGTAGGTAACATATACAACAAAATCTTACACAAAATGCACAAAATATCCAAGGAGTGTATATAGTTAATATTTATGTGAAGCTCTAAGAAGAAATGAGTCTACTTACATTTTTCAGAATTGGTGGGGTCATGTCAACAAGGACCCCATCCGAATTCACTGATGCTGAAAGCCCAGCTTCATTTAATGCCAGAACTTCTGCATGGTACATAGCTCCTATTTGTAATTTGAGGTTTTGCACTGGGATTGAAACCTGGGCGTCAGTTACACCTTTCAAATCAATCACATGGTAGGTTTGATTTCTTGGCCAGAAATGTTGCTTTTGTCCCTGAAATTCCTCAAAGATTTCGATTCTGTATTCTGCCATTCCTGATTCTGAATCCACAAAGTCGCATTCTAAATCCAAAGAGTCATTGCGTGCCTGGTAACGCAGACCGTTCTTAGATGCTTGTATTGATTTTAGTTTGGGCGGAGTGCAATCTAGAAGGAACCCATCTGTGGAGGTAACATTGGAAAGGCCAGCTTTGTTGAATCCTATAATTTCAAACCGGACTTTCACACCACATTTCAGGCTTACAGCGTTGTCTTCAAACTGGGTTTCATTGTTAACGCGTGTGCTCTTCAGACGTACATCGTTGACAAACATAACCACCTCATAGTAGTCAATACCACTCTCCTGGTCACCGAACGCACCCCAGTTGCATGAGACTTTTGCTGGGTCTGAGGCAAAATTCATATCTCTAAGTGGGTCACTGCCATCTTTGGCCCAACTGGCAACAGGGGGTGTAGTATCCAGAAGAACTGAGGAAAGAATAATATTAATAATAATAATAATAATAATAATAATACTAATAAAAAAAATGAACGAACTATTGAGTTTGGTTTAATGGCCTACCAATGTATACTATGAGTTTCTTTGCCCTAGGAGTCAGGAAGACGCTCGGCAAGAAATGGAAGCAAATTTGAAAGAAGAAAAAAATGATAATAATAATAATAATAATAATAATAATAAAAGTAATAATAATAATAATGATAATAACAACAACAACAACATTGAAAAGTACCTTAAGAATGAGGACCCAGGTTCGAAATTTCCCCAAGACACCTGGTGAAAGCTGGAGGGTATATCAGCCGAAACGTTGTGTTAACAAACAAGATGAGGACAAATATCCGTCAAATGTAAATAATGTAAATAATGCACTTTATACTAGTCAATTATTTATACATACCTCCGTTTGAGAAAGCCCAGGTGCTCTGTGAGTTCAGGGCATTGTTGAAAGCTATCACAGTGGAATAATAAGTTGTGTTGTGTCGTAGAAGAGAAGGCGGGAGTGATGCACAAGCTTTCTTGGTGCCATGAGACAATTCTCTGAATGGTACGATGTCTGCAAGACCAACTTGGCTTCCAACTGCCCATTTATACCTAGAAATGAACAAACATATGTAAAATTCTTCTAAATGAATTTGGTAGAATTTAGTTATGATATTTTTTGTATTTTAAAAATAAATAATAATCGATTGAGCTCAAAGTGAAGTTACTCTGGTGAAAGATATGATCAATTGGCTATTTAATCTCAGTATAAGGCTTAGGAAAATCTTGGCAACATTAGCATGAACATTTAAACTATACAGGGGGTTTTACCATATAATATTTTAGTCCCTGTTTTTGTTTATAAATATATAGTGTATGTAAAATTACAACTAGTATGGTTAAAGGTTTTGTCATCAATTGCAATACTCGATATTCATTTATTAATATTATTAAATAGTTTATTTTTTAAATCATCAAATAATAGTTGGAATTTATACTAATATACTGTTATTTCTTGTGAGGTTTATCTATAAGAATTGCAGTCACCACTACCTAAGACTAGAGTAACATCTAAGAAATAACTATGCTTAAATTCATATATTCTGTGATCTTTAACTCTAATGCTTTGAATACATAAATGAACTCCTTGTTGACAGTATCTGTTTTATGGTCATTTAAATTTCAGAAAATGAGTAGTCCACCATTACTATAAAAACCGAAATCGGTGGAATGGAATTTTTGCCAGATTAAGTTTAAGGTGTAGAATGCAATTAAGTTACAAACTCCATTTCCTTTGTACAATTCTATGGCTACATTAGAAATTTCCTGACCACTAGGTTTAACAAAAGGTAAATAAATAAATAAATAAAATATAAAATAGTAAAGATTTCCCTAGCATATAGCAAAATACTATACAAAATAGTCCAAGTCTTGAAATGGTATAAATTCTCTGTTAAATTATAAAGCTTTCTGAAGAATAAATTTAGTTATTGAAAGTGAGAATTTTAGGATAGCAGGCTGCATGTGTGTGCATGGATATGTGTTGTGGGTGTGTGGGTGTGCAAGCGCATGTGTATGTGTGTGTGTGAATGTGTGCTCGAGTGTGTATGAATGTGTGTGTGTGTGTGTTAATGTGTGCATGTACATGTGTGTGTGTATGAATGTATGTGTGTGTGTGCATTTTGGCACAAAACTGAGCAAAAATGGAAAAAGAGAGTACTCAATATAAAATGCAGAGTTTCATCAGATTACTGAAAATAGGAAACATCGTATTCACAACTCTGAGTTTCATGTCACCAATCTTCAAACACAATTTAGTGTATTTGTATGTATATATATATATATATATGTAAATACACATGTACACATACATGAATACATACAAACATACATTCATATATATATATCCATATATACATACATGCATACATGCACATATTATCTATGAATATAGGCATATATGCATACACACACACACACACACACATACATATATAATATATATATATTAATATATATATATACATATATATATATATAATATATATATATATATATATATATATTATATATATATATATATATATATATATTATATATATATATTATATATATATATATATATATATATATATATATATATGGCCTCGTCTGGCACCTGTGCCGGTGGCACATAAAAACACCATCCGAGCGTGGCCGTTCACCAGCCTCGTCTGGCACCTGTGTCGGTGGCACATAAAATCACCCACTACACTCTCGGAGTGGTTAGCGTTAGGAAGGGCATCCAGCTGTAGAAACACTGCCAGATCTGACTGGCCTGGTGCAGCCTTCGGGCTCCCCAGACCCCAGTTGAACCGTCCAACCCATGCTAGCATGGAAAGCGGACGTTAACGATGATGATGATGATGATGATGATGATATATATATATATATATATATATATATTATATATATATGTATATATATATATATACATATATATTCAGGGGTTCAAATTGCACAGTTTTCCCAACAACAATAGTCCAATTTCCAATAGGGATATCTGTAGAAATAATCGCACCTGCCAATTCCTGTTTCTTCATCTGTAAACAGGTCCCAGTGAGCACAAATCAAGGATCTGTCTGACTGAAATCCAGCGTCCTTTTCAATGTCTTTGCCATCATACACCACCCCGGCATTAGGAGGTGTGTCGTCTTTGAGCAGTGGTACATCTCCATGACCAGCAGTGTACAGGCCAACTGCAATGAATAAATAAATGAAATTTTCTAATTTATGCACAAGCTCAGAAGTTTGAAGGGAAGTGGGTACTTTTTTTATTAAACCCCTGGAAGGGTGAAAGGTAAAGTTGATCTTGAAAGTACATGAACTCAGAACATAAAAAGTTGAAATAGATAATAATAATAATTATAATAATTACAACAGCAACAACAACAATAATAAAAATAAAAATAATAATAATCTTTTCTACTAAAGGCACAAGACCTGGATTTTTGTGGGGCAGGGGACAATCAATCATATCAACCTCAGTACTTGACTGGTACTTAATCTATTGACCCCGAAAGAATGAAAGGCAAAGTCAATCTCGGCGAAATTTGAACTCAGATTGTAGAGACAGACAACATATCGCTAAGCATTTCTGCCAGCTCACCGCCTTAATAATAATAATAATATAATAATAATAATAATAATAATAATAATAATAATAATAATAATAATAATAATAATAATAGGCTGATAGCTACCTAACTCAGATACCAGGAAACCCAAAAATGGCAGAAGTTCAAAGATAGTGCTCATGGGACTGCTCATATCCTACGCAAAATACTCTCTATGTAATCTCAAGGTTTAAAACAAACATATTTTTTCGTTTTTAAAAAAAAAAAAAAAAAAAAAACCTTTTTTTTTTTTTTTTAGACATTCATTAGTACACACATCCCCACCCCCCAAATATATGGCACACTAGGCATAACAACAACATGAACTTCCAACCCTGTTGTCTCTTGAGGTCTCTGGGTGAGACTTGGAGCCAACTTGTACAAATATAAAGCAAAAGTCAAACATAGAATAATAATAATAATAATAATAATAATAATAATAATAATAATAATAATATAATAATAATAATATATAATAATAATAATAATAATGATATAATAATAATAATATAATAATATAATAATAATAATAATAATAATATAATAATAATATAATAATAATAATAATAATAATAATATAATAATAATAATAATATAATAATAATAATAATAATAATAATAATAATAATAATAATGATAATAATAATAATAATAATAATAATAATAATAATAATAATGATAATAATAATAATAATATCATAATTAATAATAATAATAATAATAATAATATAATAATTATAATAATAATAATAATAATAATAATAATAATAATAATAATGATAATAATAGTATAATAATAATAATAATAATGATAATAATGATAATAATAATAATAATAATAATAATGATAATAATGATAATAATAATAATAATAATAATAATGATAATAATAATAATAATAATATAATAATAATAATAATAATAAGGCCCTTGTGCAGTATCAGGTAGTGGCTCTTGTGGCTTCTGATCAAAGGGATTCTTTGAGGGTCATCTCTGGAAATATGGGCACTCCGTACATCATCTTCAAACAAGCCATATTCAGGGAGCTTTTGAGTGGGGTGGGATACTCAACCTGAAGGAAATTATAACTAGATCCCACCTGCTAGGTCATGTGGTTGTGATGCATGTGCCTGGTGTACCCTTATCAGATGGGTAGTCATGATGAGTGTATATTTGCACCCAAATGACAAAATAATATGGCTCTTAACCATTTTGAAACTCACCGTTGTTATAAACCCTCAGTCTAATCCAGGCTGTTGTCCCAGCGGTGAGGGCCAAATTTTCGATAACAATTTTCTGCCGTCCATTGAGTTCACTAGGATAAGTAGAATAGGCACGAACCATTGAGTCGTGCTTGGTCTTACCAAGACCAAAGTCCACCTTGGCTATCAGGGACAATTCATCTTTAGCACTGTAGTAAATGGTCAGAGTGTCAAAGTCTTCGTCAAAGGTGAAACTCTCAACACTGTGGAATTCGGGTGGTGATGTGTCAACAGTGAGGGCTTGTGAGTGGCATACTGTGGTAACCATGGCCCCACCCAGAACCACGTTGTTGAGGGCCTGCACTGTGATGTAGTAGGGTCCGTCGGTTAGCTGGAGATTGCTGGCAAAACCAGATTTTTGAAGGCGGTCAACACTGCCCATGTTGGTCATTGGTTCAGAGAAGGGGACGACGTCGCTGTCACAGACAGTTTTGCCTACAGCCCAGGTATAACTCCAGATTCCACTTTCCTTGTCTTGGAAACCATCCCAGTTGGCTGAACAGAAAAAAAAAGAAGAAATAATTACATCAGAAAGAGAAAGAACAGGTAAGTGTTAAGATATCGAAAACAACAACAACAACAGGAAAGACAATAATCTTTTCTACTATAAGACTAGGTGGAGGTGCATGGCTTAAAGGTTAGAGATTGGAAGTGTTATCATGCACATTGTTTTGTCTTAGTATAAAAGATGGGCTACAGCAAATATTCTGCTCAATACCACAGATTTGCTTGTCAGTTGTTTGACCCTAAGCAATTGAGTATAATAAATAATAAATACCTTTATTAATCCAATTTACATAGAATATTTTTTATCTATTACAATAAGTAAAAAAAGAAAAAAATTTTTTTTTCAGAAATTGCATAAGAAATCAGATTATTTTGTGGAACTTGTTGGCAGAGTTGTAAATCTATTTATTATTAAATGAAAGTAATTTTAATTGAGTATTGTCTATTTTGAGTCTTCCATGATTTATGTCCTTTCCATGATTTCTGTCCCATGAGCATGTCCCTTAGTGGATGACAATATGTGAATCTCTGATCATGAGCAGAAGTAGTAGGAGAGCATTATAGCCATGTGTTAGGAGGAATTCTTTGGAGTTTGGATCATTCATCTCTGGAAACATGGGTGTTTCGTTCAACATCCTTAAGGAAATCTTATTCAGGGACCTTTTGAATGGAATGGGCTACTCAACCAGAAGAGAATTCTAACTGGACCCCACCTGGAAGGTCATGTGCTGTTAATCTTGATATGAGATCACCATGTCATGCACATATGGTTGTGATGCATGTGCCTGGTGTACTCTTTTCAAATGGGTCGTCATGATGGGTATATTGGGCTTCGTATATTTGTACAACAGTGTCACTTTGATGGCATGCACTGCTCTTTCACTCAATAATAATAATAATAATAATAATAATAATAATAATAATAATAATTATTATTATTATTATTATTATTATTATTATTATTATTGTTATTATTATTATTATTATTATTATTATTATTATTATATCAACAATGATAGGATATACTGTGGGAAATAACAACAACATCACCACACTCCTCCTCCTTTTCATCATCATCATCATCATCATGAATGCCACTATTATCACCACCACCACCACCACCATCACCCCTACGGCCAATGACCTATCCCAAACAGATTTTTTCAATTGTTATACTTGTCTACACTTAAAACAAAGCACTTGAACCACCACCACCACTACTACTACTACCACCGCCACCACCACCGCTATCACCCCCCATCATCTCTATTACTATCACTTTCATTAGTACCATCACCCACCACCACTACCAACACCACCACCACTACAACCATCACCACCACCACCACCACCACCACCACGACTATCACCACTAACAATAACGACAACATAATCAACATACTGCTATCACCATCAACGTTATTTCCACCAGCATCATTAGCATCACCACCACCACCACCATCACCACTATCTTTATTACCACCATCATTAATTAGCATCAGCCTGATAATACCAGGACCACTATCGCCTAATCATCACCAACATTATCACTATCCCCACCACCATCACCACCACTACC
Source organism: Octopus sinensis (assembly GCF_006345805.1). Classification (NCBI taxonomy): domain Eukaryota; kingdom Metazoa; phylum Mollusca; class Cephalopoda; order Octopoda; family Octopodidae; genus Octopus; species Octopus sinensis. The sequence continues at coordinate 18,963,824 of NC_043022.1, forward strand.
ATAACCATAGTCATCACCTCCAATATCATCATCATCATCATCATCATCATCATCATCATCATCTTCATCATTTATCATCAACATTAATTTCATTATCATCAACATCCTCATCGTTATCATCACCATCATTACAATAATAATAATAATAATAATAATAATAATGCTTTCTAATTGATGTATCAATACCAGCAGATGACAATGTTTTTCTAAAAGAAATGGAGAAACTTTTAAAATACAAAGACCTGGAAATAGAGGTAACCAGAATGTGGAATCTAAAAACAGAAACAATTCCTATCTTAGTGGGTGCATTAGGCATGATAAAAAAATATTCAGACAAATACATAACAAAAACACCAGGACTTACAAATATATACAACATACAGAAAATTGCACTACTGGACACTGCACACATCCTACGCAAAACACTTTCAATAAAGTAACCATCAGGTTATCACAACAAACCACAGCACATGCCCAAGGCACAGAGCTGTGCTCGGTAGTGAAGTGAAAGCACGTGATAAAAATAAGACTACTGCATAATAATAATAATAATAATAATAATAATGATAATAATAAAAATAATAAAAGTAATAATAATTTTTTCTACTCTAGGCACAAGGCTCGAAAAATTTTTGGGAGGGGGCCAGTCGATTAGATTGACCCCAGGATGCAACTGGTACTTAATTTATCGACCCTGAAAGGTAACGTCAACCTCAGCGGAATTTGAACTCGGAATGTAAAGACAAACGAAATACTACTATGCATTTCACCCAGGGTGCTAACATTTCTGCCACCTTGCCGCCTTAATAATAATAATAATGATAATAATCTTTTCTACTCTCGGCACAAGGTCCAACATTTTTGTAAAAGGGACCAGTTGATTAGATCGACCCCAGTACACAACTGGTACTTAATTTATCAATCCTGAAAGGATGAAAGGCAAAGTTGACCTCAGCAGAATTTGAACTCAGAATATAAAGACAGACAAAATATCGCAAAGCATTTCGCCCAGCGTGCTAACATTTCTGCCAGCTCGCCGCCTTAGTAATAAGGATAATGATAATAATAATAATAATCATAATAATAATAATAATAATAATAATAATAATAATAATAATAATAATAATAATAGGAGCACTAGGAATGATCAAGAAGGGAACCGAAAATTATATGAGAATGATCCCTGGCTTACCATCCCTGCAAGAAGTGCAAAAGATTGTCTTAACTGGTACATCACACGTATTGAGAAGAGCATTGTCGATGTGAGAACTGTTGCTGCTCATGTATTTTAATTTAACTTAGAAAAAAAAAAAAAAATTTTTTTTAAATGAACGAACTATTGAGTTTGGTTTAATGGCCTACCAATGTATACTATGAGTTTCTTTGCCCTAGGAGTTGGGAAGACACTCGGCAAGAAATGGAAGCAAATTTGAAAGAAGAAAAAAAAAAGTAATAATAATAATAATAATAATAATAATAATAATAATAATAATAAGTTTTAAGGCAGCAAACTTGCAGAATGGTTACCACGCAGGGCAAAATAGTTTGCAGAAATTCATCCATCTTTACATTCTGGGTCCAAATACTGTCAGAGTTGACTTTTTCTTTTATCCTTTTTGGGATTGACAAAAAAAGTACCAGTTAAACCCTGGGGTCGATGTAATCCATTTATCGCCTCCAGTGAATTTACTGGCTTTGTGCTGAAATTTGAGACCCAAAATAATAAATCTTTCAGCTAACAGGCACCAGGTCTGGAAGTTTAAGTCCCCACCCTTCTCCCCCCATCCTTCACAGTTCTCAATTGACACTTGTTTCACCAAGTCCTGAAAAGGATAATAAGAGGTAAAGTTGACCTTGGCGGAATTTGAACTCAAAACATAAAGAGACAGATGAAAAAGCTTTAAGTGTTTTGTCCAGGATTACTAACACTTCTACCAGCCTTACATCATCATCATCACCACTATCATCATCATCATCGTCGTTATCATCATTACCATCACCATCACCACCACCACCACCACCAATTCCACCACCATCATACTCATCACTATCAGCATCATCACCAACGCCACCATCATCATCCTCATCATCTTCATTTTCATCACAATCATCCCCCCCCCCACCACCACTACCACCACCATCCCCATCACTAATATTATTCAACTTAACAATCCCCTTACATCTCACATTTCATCTACATTAAACAGTGCTAATGCATTTTTATCGCTCCACATCTAAGTAGGGCTGGGGGATCCAATTCAATTTGAAACCTAATCTTTGGTTATTATTTGTTATGTGTCAGTATCAGATTTCTGGTTCAATAAATGATACCGGTCTTGCTCCCATGTAAACAATTTATTGTAAACAACTCTAGAGAACATTTATATTGGATCTACAAATTCAATATCCCTACATATCTCACATCTATTTTCTTTTCTTCATCTCACTCTATATATTGTATCCCATCTAAATTAATTATTACTTAACCATCCTCTCTCATGCCGTCTCCGATGAATTAATAAATTCCCTGGAAACAGCTGTAAGACCTTCTATCTATAAATGTTCTAATATTTATCTAAGATTTATCATTTTATCCCAGCAGCAGGGATAGTTGTGTGTTGAAACAGATATTGTTATATTTCGGAATGGTCATTTTGCCAGTTTAGCCAATAAAAACACACACACTATATATTTGGTGTTACTTTGCTTCAGTGTTATTTATTTTTTACATTAATCTTAATCTTATTTCGGCCAGAGTTCTTTCGTCACACTCCTGTGACCGCATCAGCGGTCCTTTGCTTTCTTCTTTCTTATTTGTGTGTCTCTCCTTACTAACCGTCAGCCATTTTGTATTTCTATTGTATGTCTTCATTTGCGCATGCTTATATCTCTATGTGTGTCTATGTTTATTTAGTGTGTGTATGTGGGGGGATGCCTGTAATATTTGTATCTTCTGTTTATATACGTTCATGTAATTTGTTTTTGTTGTTGTTGTTTTTGTTTATTCTTATTTTGTTCATGTGTTTACATCCACTTATATATATTATATATATTGTTATATTTCGGAGTGGTCATTTTGCCAGTTTACCCAATAAAAACACACGCACTATATATTTGGTGTTACTTTGCTTCAGTGTTATTTATTTTTGTATATACATATACATATATATATATATACTCTTTTACTCTTTTACTTGTTTCAGTCATTTTGACTGCGGCCATGCTGGAGCACCGCCTTTAGTCGAGCAAATCGACCCCGGGACTTATTCTTTGTAAGCCTTGTACTTATTCTATCAGTCTCTTTTGCCGAACTACTAAGTGACGGGGACGTAAACACACTAGCATCGGTTGTCAAGCAATGCTAGGGGACAAACACAAACATACACACACACACACACACACACATATATATATATATATATATATATACATATATACGACGGGCTTCTTTCAGTTTCCATCTACCAAATGCACTCACAAAGCTTTGGTCAGCCCGTGGCTATAGTAGAAGACACTTGCCCAAGGTGCCACGCAGTGGGACTGAACCCGGAACCATGTGGTTGGTAAGCAAGCTACTTACCACACAGCCACTCCTGCGCCTATATATATATATATATATAATATATATACAAATATATATATATATATATATATACATATAATATATATATATTTATATATATATATATATATATATATATATATATATGTATATATATATATATATATATATATATATATATAATATATATATATATATATATATATATATAATTTATATATATATATATTTATATATATATATAATATATATATATATATATATATAGAGAGAGAGAGAGAGAGAGAGGCGCAATGGCCCAGTGGTTAGGGCAGCGGACTCGTGGTCATAGGATCGCGGCTTCGATTCCCAGACCGGGCATTGTGAGTGTTTATTGAGCGAAAACACCTAAAAGCTCCATGAGGCTCTGGCAAGGGGTGGGGGGTGATCCCTGCTGTAATCTTTCACCACTGTTTCTCCCACTCTTTCTTCTGTTGGTCTGCTCGCTTAGCCAGCGGGGTGGCGTTATTCGAAGGCTAAAACAATGCGAACACATTGTGACCAGCGATGTGTAACTACATCTGATGGACTGGTCGATCACGTGATATATATATATATATAATTATATATATATATATATATATATTACATATACAAGTAGGGTGCTGAAAGTTCATGGCTGTAAGGGTATCATGAAGGGCCTGGTTAGAGGTACAACCTTCCGAGTTCTTTTACAGGGCTTAGAAAAACTGAAGGACTGCTTCAGGGTAACCTGAGAGAGGAATACGTTAAATAAAATTGTAATTAACTGATTCTCCTGTATTTTCTTTTACCCAAATCCAGAAACTTTCACCCCCCACCCCCCACCCTCGTTCATTCCTGGGTTGTTTACAGTAAATTGTTGAGATGAGAATAAGAGATGAAATAGTTATTCAACTTATAATGGTTATTGAATTTTGACACCGACACATCTGTTGTTGTTGTTGTGTAAATAACAAGAGACGAACACAGATTGGGTTTCAAATTGAAGCTGATCTCCTCCTTGGCTCTGTAGTTAAGAGAGTGCACACATGGGTCTGTAGTTAAGAAATTTTTTTTCCCCAACCCCATGGTTTTAGAATCAATCCCACTATATGATGCCAACATGGGTAAATGTCTTCTACAGATACATACATGCATAAATGCATACATCCATCCATCCACACATACATACATACATACATACATTTGTATATACATACATACATACATACATTTGTATATACATACATACATACATACATACATACATTTGTATATACATACATACATACATACATTCATACATACATACATTTGTATATACATACATACATACATACATACATACATTTGTATATACATACATATATACATACATATATACATACATGCATACATACATACATACATACATACATACATACATACATACATACATACATACATACATACATACATACATACATACATACTTATAGGTACGTGCTTACTCATATGTATGGTGGTTTGAAAAAGTTCCCAGACTAGTTTATTTTTAATAAAAAATAAATTATTTACATTTGACGGATATTTGTCCTCATCTTGTTTATTGTTAACACAACATTTTACCTGATGTAAATAATGTAAATAATGTAAATAATGTACATAATGTACCTAATTCCTCATCTCTTAAATATAGAACTGAAAAAATAAATTATTTACCTAAATTTTAACATCGTGCATAACTGGTATTTAATTTATCGACCCCAAAGGGATGAAAGGCAAAGTCGACCTCGGCAGAATTTGAACTCAGAACATAAAGACAGACGAAATATCGTTAAGCAATTCGCCCAGCGCTAATGTTTCTGCCAGCTCACCACCTTAAAACTAGTTCTGTTGGCATGCTACAGAACTAGTTTGAGAACTTTTTGATACCACCTCATATGTACAGGGTATGATGAGTAAATTGTCGCCAATTTATATTTTTAATTTCATGTATGCCCATTGTTTGTTTTTAATTTTGTTGACTACACAGTATAGTAGGGTCAGTTGGGCACCGTCTGTGAGAAAAACAGCACCATGTTACAATTCACTCTGCCAGAAATTTGGAAACAACATGATATGCTGCTTGGTATTCGGACTGGAAGCTCCAATATGAATATTTCAGGGTGTTGGGTGTCAATCTGAGTCCCCCAAATATGTACCGAGAGTGATAAAAGTCACACATCCAGGCAACATCTTGATGTCTGGAGTGATCCCACATGGCCTCAAACTTAATACAGAGGCCTACATCAAGTATTTGGAGGAGGTAGTGTTGCCCTGGTTGAAGAGAGTGGCTGCTGAAAGGCCCTATGTCTGGCAGCAGGATGTTGCACCCTGCCACACAAGCAGCAGAAACCAGTCGTGGCAGTCAGACAATTTCTGTGACCTCATCACTCTTAAAATCTGACCACTCGTAACTCCCCAGACTGTGACCCTCTTGATTATTATGTCTGGGGTGCAGTTGAGCAAGAGACCAACAAAACTCCTTGTAACATCAAAGAGGAACTGAAGGCAAGGATTATGGCAGCATTCACCAACTTAAAAATAAGGAGGCCATCCAGAAGAGTTGCAGGAGATTCCAAAGTCGTCTGGAGGCTGTGGTAGAAGCTAATGACAATTTTATAGAACAAATTTACTCTTTAGTATTTCAAGATATTTTTATATAATTTTGGTAAATATATCTGTTAAAATGAGATATCAGTGTTATTTTCATTTTGCGTAACTAAGACAGCAATTCATTCACCACACCCTGTATATATATATATTAGATGACTAGGAAACTAGGGCATGCAGTCCCCCACCACCACTGAGGTTGGGGAGGATTTCCCTGTGTTCACCCTCCCCTGTTTTCCTTGAAAAGTGAAGTATTATATATGCTTTGAGATATGAGGAGTCTGAAAATGAAGTAGTTAGTAAGACACGAGAAACGTACATATAACTTTGGAAATCACTTGGCGGAATTTTAGCTCAGAACGTAAAGACATACGAAATACTGCTAAGCATTTCGCCCTGCTTGCTAACGTTCCTTATTTCTTTATTGCCCACAAGGGGCTAAACATAGAGGGTACAAACAAGGACAGACAAAGAGATTAAGTCGATTACATTGACCCCAGTGCGTAACTGGTACTTAATTTATCGACCCCGAAAGGATGAAAGACAAAGTCGACCTTGGTAGAATTTGAACTCAGAATGTGAAGACAGACGAAATACCTATTTCTTTATTACCCTCAGGGGGCTAAACATAGAGGGGACAAACAAGGACAGACATAGGTATTAAGTCGATTACATCGACCCCAGTGCATAACTGGTACTTAATTTATCGACCCCGAAAGGATGAAAGCAAAGTCGACCTCGGCGGAATTTGAACTCAGAATGTGAAGACAGACGAAATACCGCTAAGCATTTCACCAGGTGTGCTACCTTCACCACCAACTAATTATTTGTGTAATACCATTTTACACCAGCCGTATATACCTACACTACCGTCAGAAATTAATTAGCACCCTTGATTTGCTCACCATGAAGCATGGTGGGGGTGGTCTGATGGTGT
>NC_043022.1:18975956-18980956 GCF_006345805.1 Octopus sinensis
GTTTGTCTCTATTTATATAATATATATAGATATATATATATATATATATATATATATATATATATATATATATATATATATAGATATATATATATACATATACTTAGTCACACATACATACATACATATTACACACTGCCCAAATACCAGTCTTGAGAAATTAGGCTTCTCAAAACCAGAAAGGGGGAAAGTTAATTCAAAGTCTACAGCTGCAATCCATCATGGAACTGTAAAAATCTGTAAAACTTTCCAGAAGTTTATCATTTAAATATGTATATGAGCATGTCTAGATATGCAGGTATATGCAGGAGAATACATACATAAAACATACAAATCTGCACATACATACATACATACAGACATACATACATGCATACATGCATGCATATATACATACATACATACATACATGCATGCATCATACATACATACATACATACATGCATGCATACATACAAAGATGCATGCATACATACATACATACATACATACATGCATGCATTATACATACACATACATGCATACATACATACATACATACATGCATGCATGCATGCATACATACATACATACATACATGCATACACACACACACGCATGCATGCATGCATACATACATGCATACATACATACATACAAACATATATACATACATACATACATGCATGCATACATACATACATACATATATACATACATACATACATACATACATACATACATGCATACATACATACAAACATATATACATACATACAGACATACATACATACATACAAAACAATACCCTGTTGTTGATGTTGAAATTCAAATGAAGGAACCTTGGATCTAGGTTAGCAACTGGTTCTTTCTCTATTGGCAAGAAATCTTGAAATAAAACTGATTAATAACATACGTGCACACACACACACACACACACACACAATGAACAAACTTTGGGAGTGCTAAATGTGTTGGTATTTTACAGACAAGAAAGGGAATTTCAAATGCTGTACAGCTGTGACACCAGCATCATTTTCCCTTCTAAGGATAAATACCCAATCTTTTTCTGTTGTTCTTACAGCTATACTGTGTTTGAAATTTATGTTGTTGCTTGTGAAATACAACACGTTTGGTGCTTACAAAGTTTGTTTATAAAATGGTCTCACATTCAAAAAGCCATCACTCAACATTAGCCATACTGCATTCGAAATTTACATCTTGTTTATAATATATATATATACATACTCTCTCTTTTCTCTTTTACTTGTTTCAGTCATTTGACTGCGGTCATGCTGGAGCACCGCCTTTTTTTAATCAAACAAATCGACCCTGGGACTTATTCTTTTGTAAGCCCAGTACTTATTCTATCGGTGTCTTTTGCCAAACCGCTAAGTAACGGGGACGTAAACACACCAGCATCAGTTGTCAAGCAATGCTAGGGGGACAAACACAGACACACATACACACATGCATATATACATACATATATATACATATATATGACAGGCTTCTTTCAGTTTCCGTCTACCAAATCCACTCACAAGGCATTGGTCGGCCCGGGGCTATAGCAGAAGACACTTGCCCAAGATGCCACGCAGTGGGACTGAACCCGGAACCATGTGGTTGGTTAGCAAGCTACTTACCACACAGCCACTCCTGCGCCACTTGTTTATAATATATATATATACATATATATAATGAGCAAAACACCCCCAGGCCAATCAACAGTGCTGAGTTGTCAAACATTTAAACTAAATTTTCTCAAAACAACTTGTCTGACCATCCCATTTTGTGGCATTATTTCAAACCAGCTGGCTTTTTTTGCGCAAACTGCATGTGCATTTTTCTCGCATACACGTAGTATTGATCACAACAGCTGATGTACTTGCATGTACAAATGCACGTTCCCACGGCTTTATCAATCGCATTCTCACCTGGAATCAATTTTTGTAATTCTTTTCAAGACTTATACATGCCCTGATACCGTCGGTATCTACATATCAAATTTGAGCGCAATCGGATGGAGGATGCCCGAGATCCTAGAAGACACATACACAGACAGACAGAATGGATTTTATATAATAGTTTGGTGCATTAACCTCACTATATGTGCTAAATTAACCTTCTACTCCTTCTTCCACTAAAACGTTGTCCCTCCCTCTGGAACTCCTGCAGATGTCAACTTGCAATAGTTTAAACAGAGAGAAAAGAAAACGTTTATGACATATGTGTCAGCACCAGTTTCATTGGACTTGCATCAACCATAGGAAATACATTTTTTTCCAAGGCCCAGTAAGCAAAAGCAAAAACAGAAAAGAAGAAACACTCACCTGTGGTTTGGAGTGTCAATGACGTCAATACATCGTTGATTAAAAGCTGCTTCACATCCATCCGCAATGATTACATCTTGGGTACTATTTCCGACAGGGCCAGGTTCAGGCGGAGTAAAATCAGGTATGATTGGCACAGATGGCAGTGTATTTTTATAACCGAGTTCGTTTTCTACACCGACATTTATATAATAAGGTGTGCCATGATGTAGATTGAGCTGATCAAAGTCGACATAGGTCATATAGGTGGTGCCAAGTCTTTGGTAATGGCTGTAGGAACCACTCCTGCGTCTCTCGATTCCGCCACCCTCAATTACGTCGTTCATATCACAAATGGAGGTTGCAGTTTCATAATCAAATGACAGACATTTCGGACCAGTTTTGATACATTGGCGTGAACATTCTTCGCTGTCTTTCGTTACCAAACTCTTGAAGCTAGGTTTGGTCACTTTACCTGGTTTTGGAACTGTGAAAAACTTGAGTTCACTTTTCTCGTCCGGTCGTTCTTTAGTCTTCTGAAGTTTCAGTTTCCTCCAAGGCATTACCTGTACTCCCTGGTTACCTGGGCCATACCCGATTGCTATGTGACCTTCCTCTAGCAAGGGTGTATCATCCATAATTATCACCGTGCCACGCAGAGTGTTTGGACGACTGGTAAATGGATACGAGGGATCAAATCGGCCGTCAGGTACACTGGAGTCATAGGTATTGAGTTTACAGCTTGTGACAGATTCTAAGTTTTCTGAATTTTTCACCTTCACGGTCCAGTAGAGAGGAATTCCTCCAGGCAAAAGAACTGGAATGAACACACTATACTCGGACATCTTTGTCCAGTCGGCTACATTGTTGCCTCCAGCATGGTCGCCAATGGCATAGAAGGTCTTTACCGGACTGAAGTCATTCTGGGCGAATACTTCCAGTTGGTAAGCAGGGTTTTTCGGGTTCCTGTTGGCAATTTGCTGTATTTGACAACCTTCTCCCAAGCTGGAGCTACTGCGCTTGGTTCTGTTATTTGACGGAAGAGTAGCAATCTCCGGTTTTGAACCCGTTGATTTCTTTTTGGTGACCTCAAAGATATTTCTTTTGATTGCTTCCATTTGGTAACTCCATAAGTTACCTCTGTACACAGTCACAGTTGTGAACAAAAGGAACAGTTTAGCATAGGCTGATAATTCTAGGCGCAAGGGAACAATAGCAACATCCAATGAGGACCTGAAAAATAAAAGAAAAGTTTGTATTTTTTAAAAGAAACAAGTCACTCACTAATATCGTGTTTTTACCTCATCAGACATTCATTTTGAATTGGATTTTTACTTAAACGTTCTCTGCCTCCGATATGTTGATGTTAACTATTTATCTATCTATCAATCAATCTATCTATCAATCAACCTATCTATTAGTCTGCCTGTCTGTCTGTCAGTCTTCCTACCCTCTTTCATCTGTCACCAAATAACTACTTTTAATTAACTTAGGGTTTTAATAAGCGCTCATGCCAGTGCCACAGTGATTATGGTGACGACGGCGATGACGATGATGATGGTGATGATGATGATGATGATGATGATGGTGATGATGATGGTGATGATGATGATGATGATGATGATGATGATGGTGATGATGATGGTGATGATGATGATGATGATGACGGTATTTGAATTGGTAATAGGTTTGTTTATTTTCAGTCAGTATTTCATTCATCCATGCACAAATATAAACAATTAATTTCAGTGTTGGTGGGGTGGGGTGTGCACGTGTTTATGTGTAGACATACATATATATATATATATACATACATATACATACATACATATATATATATATATATATATATCATCATCATCATCATCATCATCATCATCATCATCATCATCATCATCATCATCTAACGTCTGCTTTCCTTGCTAGCATGGGTTGGACGATTTGACTGAGGACTGGTGAACCAGATGGCTGCGCCAGGCCCCAATCTGATCTTGCAGTGTTTCTACAGCTGGATGCCCTTCCTAACACCAACCACTCCAAGAGTGTACTGGGTGCTTTTACGTGCCATCAGCACAAGGGCCAGTCAGGCAATATATATATATATATATATATATATATATATGCAATAGGCTTCTTTCAGTTTCTGTCTACCAAATCCACTCACAAGGTTTTGGCTGGTCAAGGCTACAGCAGAAGATGTTTGCCTGGATTGCCAGTGCCATGCAGTGGGACTGAACTCAGAACCATATAGCTGAGAAGCAATAAATAAATAAATAAATAGATAGATATAAAATTAAAGAAGCAAAAACATAAACTTTTAACCCTTTAGTATCTAAACTGGCCAATCCGTCCCAAACATTCTGCTGCTTATTTATTCTAACCAGCCTACCCTACAATATACAGTCATTGAGATCTCAGAAGTATCAAATAATGTATGATTAATTATAAAAATCTGAATAAATAAACCTAACATTTGATGGAGAAATGTGAATGCTAAAAAGACAGATGACGTCAATAGCCTTTGATGTGTCCTTGAATGGCTAACTTATGTCTTCCATGCTGAAATTGGTGGAAGAAATAAACATTATATCCGGAAAATTTATATAATAGGAAATATAAATGGTACAAATGCAGTACTTACGTGACTCCAACAGGAAACTGTGAAAATGGTATCTTTACAGCCAATGGAAACCGGACGTCCATTAAGTA
>NC_043022.1:18990956-18993456 GCF_006345805.1 Octopus sinensis
AAATTATGGAACTCACAAAACCATAGATTTTGCTGCCAACATGCTCCGTCTAAAATCTTCAGTGAAAGATTTAGCTTCTCCTTGATCGAAACCCCTAGGACGGTAAGGTGGTTTTGGATCATGTTTTTGGTTTTTAAATTTGTCCATATTCTTCAACATTCCTCGCTTGTAGTTTTTGGCAATTTTCTTTGCCTTTTCTACAGCTGAATGACTGTCAAACACCTGAAGAAAAAAAAACATGGAATGGCAGCAGATTGGACATTTCCAGAACTTGCTTTGCACAAACTCTTCTTCAACATCATCATCATTATTATTTTTAATTAGCTGACCTCTTACCATCAAAAATGATGGCTAATTGTGGTATTTTATATATAAATAAGGTGGAAAGACAGAATCATCATCATCATCACTGCTATTGCTTAACATCCGCTTTCCATGCTGGCATGGGTTGGACGGTTTGAGTGGGGCTGACATGCTGGAAGGCTGCACCAGGATCCAGTCTGATTTGGTATGGTTTTCTATGGCTGGATGCCCTTCCTAATGCCAACCTCTCCGAGAGTGTAATGGGTGCTTTTATGTGCCACCAGCATGGGTGTCATTTGTGTGACACCGGTATCAGCCATGACTGCGATTTTGCTTGGCTTGATGGGCCTACTTCTTGAGCACCTCATAATGCCAAAGCTCTTGGCCATTGCCTCCGTGAGGCCCAACACTTGAAAGGAACTCAGTCACTTTGCCTCCATGAGGCCCAATGCTCAAAAAGAATTCTGCCACCTCACCTCTGAGAGGCCCTTTCAAGATGAACTTGGCCACCTCGCCTCTGTGAGGCCCAACACTTGAAAGGAACTCAGCCACTTTGCCTCCAGGTGGCTCAGAAGCTCGGCCACTTTGCCTCCATGGTAACAATGATGATGATGATGATGATGATGATGACGATGACGATGATAATGATGACGATGATCATGATGACAGTGATAATGATGACAATGATGATGACGACAATGATGACGACGACGATGATGATGACGACGACGATGATGATGATGAAGATGATGATGATGATGATGATAATGATGACAATGATAATGATGACAACGATAACAACGACAATGATGACAGCAGTGATGATGATGATGTGAATGCTGCTGCTACTGATGATGATGATGATGATGAGGTTACTAATGATAATGACATTAAACACGTGATTTTTGAAATTGTGCCCCCTGAGCAACGACCCCTGTAGCTCTGGCCATGTTACACCACCGACAGTTTCAGCCAACTTACCTGTCCAATGTGGGTAAACTTGTAATCATTACATTCCTGGACCCAGTGAGGCCTTGGCAACATTCGATCGATGTAAGCACCGGGGTCCAAGTAAGTGTAGTCCTCATCATTGCTACTTTTATCCTGTCGGGATTTCCGTACAGCCACATGGATAGAGTTGGGTTGGCAGTTGGAGTGAATGGCATGACCCAGAATTGAACCAGCAACCATGAAGAAACCACCTTTCTCTTGTGTCCCTTTGATAATTTCCTCTGTTGGTTTCACATTTGCAATTATGATCTCGTAATCGTAGAATCCAGCAGCAGACGGTGCGATGAGAATCTCGTTTTCACTTCGGACAGTTATCACACCAGTCATTGGATTCACCACCTGGAAGGGAATAAAATGGCTATGAGACGGGAGGTGAGTATTCGTCCACACAGATTGTGTTGAAGTTAGAACTGACATATATACATACATACATACATATACATAATCTCCGAAGAGGCCTTGTGATATTTTTGTTAATGTCTCATTTATATCCATATATTGTTCAGCCATAAAGGGCTAATATTGGTAAAATGAGACATACTTATCGACATGGCCGAAACAGCTGTAAGATCTAATTTATACTTATATTTATGTTTACTTGTATTTATATTCTCTTTTATATATATTCTACTTATTATACAACATTACTCTTTTATGAACACTTTTTTATGTACATTCCTTTATGTACACTGATTTATTCTGCTTTTTATATTTAACTCTACAGTCTCTTATGTGGTGGTTTAATAAAGTATGTGATTGAGTATTATCTGGTAATTGATATTTGATTTAGATGTATTTCTCCATTTTCTTATCTTGTATATATATATATATATATATATATATATATATATATATATATATATTAATAAATATAAGGGTAGCAAAAAATTCTAGAAAAAATTTTCCGCTACCAGCGGTCCAGTGACGGTCCAGTGAGAAGTAAAAGATAGTCAAAAACTATATAATATACATTCAACAATATAAGGAATGGCCATAATAGGACATTCGACTCACTAGAAAGAGCAGCCAAACTCAACCGCTAATAGTTGTAATTCAGAATCACAACTATTAACGGTTTGAGTTTGGCTGCTCTTTCTAGTGAGTCGAATGTCCTATTATGGCCATTCCTTATATTTTTGAATGTATATCAATAAAGCATATTACTCTACCACTGGTATTTGAGTAC
>NC_043022.1:18998456-19013456 GCF_006345805.1 Octopus sinensis
TTTCTAATACATCTCTCAAACAGTGAGGATATCACCTAGCTACGCTACACATTAAAAGAAAAAAAAAACAAAACAAAATACAGGTGCAGGAGTGGCTGTGTGGTAAGTAGCTTGCTTCCCAACCACATGCTTCCAGGTTCAGTTCCACAGCATGGCACCTTCGACAAGTATCTTTCGAGCCAACCAAAGCCTTGTGAGTGGATTTGGTAGATGGAAACTGAAAGAAGCCTGTCGTATGTATGTGTGTGTGTGTGTGAGTATGTGTGTGTGTAAGTGTATGTTTGTGTGTCTGTGTTTGTCCCTACACCATTGCTTGACAACCAGTGTTGGTGTGTTTACATCTCTGTAACTTAGCAGTTTGGCAAAATAGGCCGATAGAATAAGTACTAGGCTTACAAAGAATAAGTCCTGGGGTCGATTTTTTTGACTTAAGGTGGTGCTCCAGCATGGCCACAGTCAGATTACTGAAACAACTATAAGAACAGAAGAAAGAGAAAAGTTACCTTTTTGAGATCTTCAGGTATGAAAAGGGCCACAGCAGTTGAATTAGCATTTTTGAAATGTGATGTTATTGACTTAATTACAGTTATCACTTCCTTAATGATTCCAGCAATATCTTTTTTCATTACCATCCAATATGGTGTTGTACCTGGAGAAAAAAAATAATGAGAAAAATATAAATTTTATCCAGCTTCTGTTGCCACTAGTGAACAGCTCAAAGTGAACAGCACAAAGTGAACAGCACAAAGTGAACAACTCAAAGTGAACAACTCGAAGTGAACAATTCAAAGTGAACAACTCAAAGTCAACAACTCAAAGTGAACAATTCAAAGTGAACACCTCAAAGTGAACAATTCAAAGTGAACAACTCAAAGTGAACAGCTCAAAGTGAACAGCTCAAAGTGAACAACTCAAAGTGAACAACCCAAAGTGAACAACTCAAAGTGAACAACTCAAAATGAACAACTCAAAGTCTTACCTTTTGCGAAAAATGCAGCTGCAACAATTCGGTTTTTGGCTTTGATTCCTTCTATTAGGGCTGTTTTGATTCTGGAATTATAAGAAAATATTTCAGTTTCATTGAAGAATTAACAATTCCCAGGTGAGGTTGTTTGTTTGTTCCTTCTCGAGCCATGCCTGGCTCATAAGGGCCGGTGTCCCGGTTTCCTTGGTGTATAGGTTCCTCACCTGGATGGGACACCGGTCCATCGCAGGTGAGCTGCAAGATGCAGGAGGAAAGAGTGAGAGAAAGTTGTAGCAAAAGAGTCAGCAGAAGTTCACCATTACCTTCTGCCAGAGACGCGTGGAGCTTAGGTGTTTCACTCATAAACACACACATCGTCTGGTCTGAGATTCGAACCCGCGATCCCTCAACCACGAGTTCACTGCTCTAACCACTAGGCCATGTGCCTCCACAGGTGAGGTGATAAGTTATTATTGTTCTTTAACCCTAGGTTAGATTTGATTGAGCAGTCCTATGATCAAAGGCACTCCAGCATGACACACACGTCTTTTATGTATATCAAGGAAACTCCAGGTCACAGTATCTGATGTGTCCTTATCTAAAATGGTAGGGTTTGATTTGAGGTAAAATTGGCTGCTATTCCTTCCAGATCAAGTAACTAGATAGAGGCTCCTTCATTAAGGATAGTTTAATGATGGAAATTGATGGGAGAGGAACTGGATGTATATTAGTGTGTCTTTCTGCCTGTGTTTGTCCCCACTACCACTTGATGGATTTTCTTTCTCCATAGCATCTCTGTTTGTTGTCCATACAAAAGAATTTCTGGAATGCAATCATCTTACCTTTGAACAACATGCCCTATTCCATTTGCACTGAATTCTCAGCAGCATACTTTAGATACAAGAGAACTTTTCTAGAACTTTCACATTTGATATATTATACTGCTATTTTAAGTTGCAGATATTGTGCAGACAGCACGTGTGAAAAGTTTCAAGTTTCTTGACATGTCAGTAGTAGGGGGTTCATGTTTCTGCCTCATACAAAAAAGTGCTCAAAATACAAGATTTGTATAGACACCATGTTCATCCCACACACAATGGGAAAGTTTTCCAAGGGCACTTTTGGTTTTAGATACTCAAACATTGCTATCCTCATGAAGAGGGGCTCTTAAAGTTAATTGTACTTCCAAGATTTTTAAAAGCCTTTTGAGTGGCTTGTTGTCTATCATCACATTTGAATCTTGAGTGTGTCCTGCCCCGGGTTTTAGTTGGAATAAAACTTCAGTCTCCTTGATGCTGATAGTCAACCTAAATGCATGAGCTGCTGTAGCAGGCCAGTCAACTATGTCCTCAATTCCCTCAAGTGTGTGATAAAATCCAAGTGCAATCATTAGCAACGAGAAAATCACACGGAATCTCTTTCTTGGTCTTTTTTTCCCTTTTGATCTGAAGTTTGCCATTTTAGGTTTAGTAGACTTCCTTCTTTTTGAAACTTAAATTTTACACCATGGGAATCCCTAAAACCATGCTGGAGCATCATTGAAAAAAATATGGCAAAAAGTACACGAGCTAAAACACAACCCTGTTTGGTTCCAGTGGCAACGGAAAATCCCTCTGTACATTGACAACTAGATATCACTGTTGCCATCATTTCTTTATGCAGGGATGCTGCTACTCTTATCGTTTTATCAAGACCATCTTTTGACAAAATTTTCCAAAGCACCTCATAATTCTCTGTATAATAATGATATAATAATGAGATTATTGTATACAGTGCACCACAACTTGTCAAGTGCACCACAACTTGTCAGAAAGTGCATATAAAGTACATGCAGTAATGTAGAAATGTCTGGAAAGCGAACAGTGTATGAGTCAGATAGATGCTTGTGTGTGTATGGAGGGGAGAAAATCAGGTGTAGTGTTGGCGAATCTCAGGAAGCATGGAAGTTTTGAAGGATGCTGTGCTCCGACAACTAACAACCGATGCCGGCAGTTTGTTCCATGCTTCAGCAACTCTCAGCGTGAAAAGATGTTTCCTGAAGTCATGGGAGCTGTGCTGTTTTCTTACTTTGTAAATATGTCCACGGGTGTTAGACGGGTGGAGTTTGAAGAGGCCTTGGTCAAGTTGACAAACACCAAGTACAAGCCAGTATTTTGCTCATGTATGCTTTTTTGAGTTTCCAATCATCATCATCATCATCATCATTTAACGTCCGCTTTCCATGCTAGCATGGGTTGGACGGTTCAACTGGGGTCTGGGGAGCCCGAAGGCTGCACCAGGCTCCAGTCTGATCTGGCAGTGTTTCTACAGCTGGATGCCCTTCCTAACGCCAATCACTCCGAGAGTGTAGTGGGTGATTTTATGTGCCACCGACACAGGTGCCAGACAAGGCTGGCGAACGGCCACGCTCGAATGGTGTTTTTTATGTGCCACCGACACAGGTGCCAGACGAGGCTGGCAGACGGCCACGCTCGGATGGTGTCTTTTATGTGCCACCGACACAGGTGCCAGACGAGGCTGGCGAACGGCTACGCTCGAATGGTGTTTTTTATGTGCCACCGACACAGGTGCCAGACGAGGCTGGCAGACGGCCACGCTCGGATGGTGTCTTTTATGTGCCACCGACACAGGTGCCAGATGAGACTGGCGAACGGCCACGGGCAAAAATTATGTTAACTGGGTCGTCTCTTCCGGCCCCAAAATCCATTTAGGGATTCAGGATATACATTGTTTGTTACGTGCTTATTGATGAAGTAAAGAATCACCCTCACAAGAGTTTGCAGCCATGCACAACAAACGTATTCCCCTGTGGTTATTACAAACACTCCTCTTCCCTTTGTTTTTGTATAAGTGTGTTATAGATGCATCTTTGAGCTGTTGGGGGGACAGATATAGCTTCCCAGATCAAAAGAGACCGTTAGAATAAGTACTAGGCTTACAAAGAATAAGTCCTGGGGTCGATTTGTTCGACTTAAGATGGTGCTCCAGCATGGCCACAGTCAGATGACTGAAACAAATATAAGAACAGAAGAAAGAGAAAAGTTTTTGAGATTTGTTCGACTTAAGGTGGTGCTCCAGCATGGCCACAGTCAGATGACTGAAACAAATATAAAAATAGAAGAAAGAGAAAAGTTACCTTTTTGAGATTTGCCCAGCTTTCTAACAAGTTGCCTTCCACCATTTTTGTACACTTCTATAGGAATAGAATTTTGTTCAGTGCCCCAGCATGGGCACAGTCTTATGACTGGAACAAATAAAAGATGAAAGATAGAAATCAAAATAAGAAAAAGGCTCTCTACCTCTGTATCTGCTTGGTGATGGATGAGAAAGTCTGTACAGGGCTCTTGAAGACATGCTTGATCGCTTCAATGACTTTGTTGATTGAATCCCACAGCTGTTTCCCTATGTGTGGCAGAGTCACGGTCACTGAATCCACAATGCTCTGTGGACAATAAGAAATAAGATAAAATAAAATAAAATAAAATAGGGGTGCTTGTGAGAGTAATCAGAGTTAATGATGACCACAATGATGATGGTGGTGGTGGTGGTGGTAGCAATGATGATGATAATGAAGATGATGATGATGATGATGATGATGATGATGATGATGACGACAACGACAATGATATGAGTGTGTGTGTGACTTAGTGTCTCTGGGATTGTCACCCCTTCCTGCTGCTTGATAACCTGCATTGGTTTGTTTATGTTCCTGTAATTTAGTGGTTCAGAGAAAGAGACTGATAAAATATAATATAAGTACCAGACTTTGAAAGAAAATAAACAAAAAAAAACAGAAACATAAGTACTGGAGTCAATTTCACCATCATCATTACCTTCATCATCACCATCATCATCATCATCATCATCCTCATCATCATCATCGTCATCATTGCCATCATCCTCATCATCATCATCATCATCATCATCCTCATCATTATCATCCTCCTCCTCCTCATCATCCTCATCATCACCGCCATCATCATCATCATCATCATCATCATCATCATCATCATCATTGCCATCATCTTCATCATCATTGGCCTCCTCCTCATCATCATCATCATCATCGCCATCATCATCATCATCATCATCATCATCCCATAACGTCTGTTTTCCGTGCTGGCATGGGTCAGACAGTTTGACCAAGAGCTGGCAAGCCGAGGGGGCTGCACCAGACTCCGGTCATCTGTTTCAGCATGTTTTCTACACTCAGATGCCCTTCCTAATGCCAACCACTTCACAGAGTATACCGGGTGCTTTTTACATGGCCCCAGCACAGGTGCTTTGCACACGGGTACTGGCAAGAGTGCACCTTTTTCGTGGTGCTGGCACAGAGGCTTTTTACGCGGCGCTGTCTGACTAAAACCCTTCAAGGCGATGCTCAAGCATGGGCGTACTCCAGTGACTGAACCAAGTAAAAGAAAATCAAAAGAGAAAAGGTTTACTTACATGATAGAATGTCAGCACATCGTGTACGACATCCTGTATTAAAGATCGAACTCTCAGAACCACATGTTTGATGTCTTCAACCCATCTCAACCCATTTATATGGAGAATCTTGTGCAGAAACGCTGTGACTTTGGGCAGAATGTCCTTCATGATGGTTGGCAATTTCCGCACTGTATCTACAAGTTCTCCGATAATCCCGGAAGCTCCTCTTTCCTTGAACAGATTGATGACATTTTTAAAGCTTTCAATCCCTCTTTGCACTGGTCTTACCAACTTATCTAATATTTTATCAAAAATCTTGAGCACATCTTCCACATCGTTAATACCATATTCCTGAAACGATAGAAATGATTCGAAGAATTATTTACCAATTTCTATATCTCTTCAGCTGCTGGCATAAAACAAAAAATTCATAAGGTTACATTGGCACACTGTCTGTCACAATGATGAGGGTTCCGGTTGACCCGATCAACGAAACAGACAGTTAGTGAAATTAATGCACAAGTGGCTGAGTACTCCACAGACATGTGTTCCCTTAACGTAGTTCTCTGGTTCTCTGGGAGAATCTCAACATGACACAGTATGCAACAAAGCTGGCCCTTTTGAATAAAAGGAACAATTTACTTGCCAGCAGAGTCGACTGAAGCAATGTGAAATGAAATGTCCCACTCGAGTACACAATGCACCACCAGGAATTGAACTCATGACATTATGACTGAGAGCCAAATACCCTAACCACCAAGCCATGTACCTTCACTCAACGTTACATTATAAGGCAGTGAGGAATGGATGGAATCATAAACATATTGGACAAAATTCTTAGATTGATGAAGGTTTCATGCTGGAATGGTTCTGAATACTGAGTTATACCTCACTATAATATACCCTTTTCAAGACTATTCTTTAAGACTGTAAGATTGTGGTTTCAATCCCTGGATCAGGCAATGCATTGCGTTTTTGAGGTAAACACTTCAAATCCCATTACTCTAGTCCCCTCAGCTGGTAAACATGTGTAATCCTGTGACTGACTAGTGTTCTGTCTAGTGAGTGGGGAAGCGGAGAATACTTAGAGGCATGCTTTAACAAAAGCTGAAGGGTGCTTCACTTCCAGTAGTCTTCCAGCATGCAGGACACTAACCCAGAATTTCTGAGGGATTGTGGTGTTGCTAGATAGTCGTTGAACCTTTTCTGGGTTCATCCATCCTTTTGACAGGTCCTGCTTTTCATCCTGCTGGGTTTCTAGCAACCCTCCTCAACTAGCAACCCATCGCCACAGCCACCACCACTATCCTCACCACCACCACCACCACCACCACCATCATCATCACCACCACCACCGTTACCATTACTACCATCATCACTTCCCCACTACCACCATCACCACAACTGCCCACTACCATCACCCCCACTACCATCACAACCACCATCACCATCGCCATCGCCACCAGCATCAGCACCACAACCACCAGCACCACCACCACCACTACCACCACAATCACCAGCACCATCGCAATCGTCACCACCATCAAAAACTACCACCATCATCACCATCACCATCACCACCACCACTACCACAACCACCACCACAAATGTCACTGCCATCAAAAACCACCACCACCACCTCCACCATTACTACCATCAACACCAAGAACCACATTGTTACTACCACTACCATCACAAAACAATCATTACAACAGATAATTTTTTTTTTAATAATTTGCTAAAAAAAACACAGAAAGCAAGCAAAACTGCAAGTCTGACCTTCAAAATATTCAGTTCATATTTGATGTGACCCCTGAAACAGAGTTTGGCACGAAATATGTCAATGTTGATATGAAGAAGACCAACATGGGCCTCAGCAAATGCTTCGTCATGAACATCAATTTTGAAAAAGCCACTCTGTGTCCCTGAAAATGGATTAATTACATATATATGATTGACTTCAATTATTATTCATGCCTGCAAGGACAAAAAACATTAAATGATGATGATGATTAAAACCATTTTAATTTACCAAACTAAAATTTAATGAGTTCAAGCCAATCACCCAATGAGCATTTCTGCCAAATTTGATAAAAATCTGTTCAGCCATTTTCTAGTCATTTTGCAAACACACAGACGAAGATGAGCAACTAAAATACCTTGCTTTCATTTAAGCGTGCAAGGTAAAACACAATGGCTTCAGATTCAGTCACACAGCCAGCATATTTTTTTGAAGGAAGGAATGAGTCAATACCCTCCCCCAGTGCATGACTGGTACTTTATTTCATCAACATTAAGTAAGATTTGAACAGAATGTAGAAAATCAGTCAATATGGACTGTCCACATTGCTCCATAAGGAGCAAAGGATCAGGTTCCCACTTTTCTCTGACATATATATTCCTCCCTGGATGGGGTCCCAGTCTGTTGCAGGATTATTCATTTCTGCCAGCTGAGCGGACTGGAGTAATGCGAGGTGAAGTGTCTTGCTCAAGAACACAATGCACTGCCCAGTTCAGGAATTGAAACCCCAATCATACAATGAGTTCAACAGCCTAACCATTAAGCCATGTGCTTCTAAATCCTGTATGATGTTTAATGCCATCTCTTTAATGAGGGAGAAAGAGGGGGAGTGGGAAAGAAAGATAGGGATAAAGTGAGAAGGGGAGACAGGGGAAAGAGAAAAGGATAGAGAGAAAAGGAGAAAGGGAGGGGGAGAGAGAGAAAGAGAGAAAGAAAGAGAGAGAAAGAGAGAGGTAAAGAGAGAGAAAGGGAGAGAGAAGGAGAGAGAGAAAGGGAGAGAGAGGGGGAAAGAGAGAAAGAGAGGGAAAGAGAAAGAAAGAGAGAGTGAGGGAAAGCAAGAGAGAGAGAAAGAGAAAGAACAACAGAGATAAAGAGAAAGAAAGGGAAAAAGAAAGAGAAAGAGAGAGAGAGAATGAGACAGGGAAAGCGAAAGAGAGAGAGAGAGAGAAAAAGAGAAAGAACAATAGCGGTAAAGAGAAAGAAAGAGAGAGAGGAAATTTCCCAACAGCCTTCCCTCCAACTCCTAGTATTGCTTTAGTCCCTCCTTATAAGCAATTATTGTCAATCTAACACCAGAGAAAATAATTAAGCACCTCTCCACTTGTATTAATTACAAATGAGTCGTTAGACACATTCCTGAACAGCAATGACACTACAGCTTCATGAACTGGGTTGATGTAAATTCCTTAACCCTAATCTCGTACTTGTTTCAGTCTTAAGGGCCTCAAGGGAGTTCAAGCCCCAAACAAATTAATTGCATTTATTACAATTTTAGAAAGAAAATGTTTGGCATTTATTCCCTCCATCACGAATGCCAAACTGATACACTGGACATAAGCAACCTAACACCAGTTACAAAGTAATGGAATGAGAGACAAATACAAACATAATAACACACACACAAGTATATAAATGTGTGTGTGTGTGTGTGTGTGGTGTGTGTGTGTGTGTGTGTGTGTGTGTGTGTGTAGGCACAAGCCAGGCATAGTCGTGTGGTAAGAAGCTTAGTTCTCAACCACATGGTTCTGGGTTCAGTCCCATTGCATGACACTGAGTGTCTTGTACTATAGCGTCAGGCTACGTTCTGAGTTCAAATCCCGCCGAGGTCTACTTTGCCTTTCATCCTTTCGGGGTCGATAAATTAAGTACCAGTTACGCACTGGGGTCGATGTAATCGACTTAATCCGTTTGTCTGTCCTTGTTTGTCCCCTATGTGTTTAGCCCCTTGTGGGCAGTAAAGAAATAAGAAGCTTGCTTTCCAACCACATGGTTCTGGGTTCTGTCCCACTGAGTGGCACATTGGGCAAGTGTCTTCTACTATAGCCTCAGAGCAAAACCTTGTGAGTGGATTTGGTAGATGGCAACTGAAAGAAGCCCGTCATATGCATGCGTCTGTGCTTGTCCTGCCCCCACCATCACTTGACACCGATGTTAGTGCATTTATGTCCCCCCCGTAACTTAGTGGTTTGGCAAAACAGACCGATTAAGTACTAGGCTTACAAAGGGCTCCCGTCAACCAAATCCCCTCACAAGACTTTGGTCGGCCCAAAGCTATACTCTTTACTCTTTTACTCTTTTACTTGTTTCAGTCATTTGACTGCGGCCATGCTGGAGCACCGCCTTTAGTCGAGCAAATCAACCCCGGGACTTATTCTTTGTAAGCCCAGTACTTATTCTATCAGTCTCTTTTGCGGAACTGCTAAGTTACGGGGGTCGTAAACACACCAGCATCGGTTGTCAAGCAATGCTAGGGGGACAAACACAGACACACAAACACACACGTACATATATATACATATATATGACAGGCTTCTTTCAGTTTCCGTCTACCAAATCCACTCACAAGTCATTGGTCAGCCCGGGGCTATAGCAGAAGACACTTTTCCAAGGTGCCATGCAGTGTGACTGAACCCGGAACCATGTGGTTGGTAAGCAAGCTACTTACCACACATCCATTCCTGCACCCATGTTGTGTATTCTTTTTTTCATTATTTTTATAATTTGTTTGTATTTATTTTATTATAAATGTGAAACAACACCACAGAGGAATCGATGCAAGTTTAAATAATAAACCGCGAAAGGTGAAGCGCCATATAGCGAGGAATTACTGCAATGGAAACATGTTTGCAGTAACTTCGGAGTTTCAGCCAGCTTAGTCATCAGGTAAGCCAATGGTAGTCTCAGGGAGGTTGGCATCGAAATGGTTAAACAACAACAACAATAACACTGTCATCACCACACACACAGAGAATCTCCCAGAATTCTTTGCACTGCATTTGATTTCACTTCCTGTCGACTTAGCAACACAAGAATTCAACGTACTCAGCTGTAATACCATTCCATTTTTGATAGTGATGCCAAAACTGGCACCAATCTTTGATGATCCGATTCCCTTTCGCCAATCCTTGCCTGGTAAATACAATCTGAATGACATCTTTTTGAGAAAGTCGTTAACCACACCTCGTCGCATCCTCATTACGGTGGGATATGTATAACTTTTACTGGAAAAATACAAGAGAATAAAGAGTCAAAACAACTAAAGAATAAAGAATAAGGGATAGAGGCAACCAAATAAAGAATAAAAGCAAAAGTGTGAAGGATAGAGACAAAAGAATAAAGAATAAAAGCCAAAGAATAAAGAATAAGAGCAAAAGAATGAAGGACAGAGGCAAGAGAATAAAGAATAAAATCAAAAGAATAAAAGACAGAGGCAAACGAATAACGAATAAAAGCCAAAGAATAAAGTATAAAAGGAAAAGAATGAAGGATAGAGACAAAAGAATAAAGAATAAAAGCCAAAGAATAAAAGGAGAAGAATAAAGAGCAAAAGCAAAAGAGGAAGAAAAGAAGGAAAAGAATAAAGAATAAAGACAGAAGAATAAAGAGCAAAAACAAAAAAGGAAGGAATGAGGCAAAAGAATAAAGAATAAAAACCAAAGAATAAAAACAGAAGAATAAAGACTAGAAGCAAAAGAATAAAGAATAAAAGCAGAAGAATAAAGAATAAAAGCCAAAGAATAAAAACAGAAGAATAAAGACTAGAAGCAAAAGAATAAAGAATAAAAGCAGAAGAATAAAGAATAAAAGCCAAAGAATAAAAACAGAAGAATAAAGACTAGAAGCAAAAGAATAAAGAATAAAAGCAGAAGAATAAAGAATAAAAGCAAAAGAATAAAAAAATGAAAGCAAAATTCTTTTAAACCTTAGAATGATGTTGAAATGTTCTTTGGTAAGATTATCTTTCAGAGGATGTTTCTGGAAGATTTGGTAAGCTTCTTCACGAACATTATCATCATTGTCATGTATAGAACTTTTGAGTAATGCAGTTGAGCTCTGGATGGAGAGTAGAATAAAAATTAAGAGGTGATGGTCATTATATACTTATAATTTAGTCTTAATAATTCTTTCCAATGTTGGTATAAGGCCAGCAATTTTAGGGAGAAAAGGGGCAGGTCGATTATATTGATTTTTTAATTTTTTATTGACCCTGATTGAACAAAAGTCAAAGTTCAACATTGACAGAATTTGAACTCTGAACAACAGAATTTGAACTCTGAACATAAAGAGCCAGAAGATATGCAATGAAGTATTTTGTCCCTTGCACTGAGGGTTCAGCTGGTTTGTTGTCTTTAGGTAGGTTTTAATAATATTCATTCTTGACATTGAACGATGGTAATGCCACCAGAAGGCGGCAAGCTGGCAGAAACGTTAGCATGCTGGACGAAACGGTTAGCGGTATTTCGTCTGCCGCTACGTTCTGAGTCCAAATTCCGCCGAGGTCAACTTTGCCTTTCATCCTTTCGGGGTCGATAAATTAAGTACCAGTTACGCACTGGGGTCGATATAATCGACTTAATCCGTTTGTCTGTCCTTGTTTGTCCCCTCTGTGTTTAGCCCCTTGTGGGTAATAAAGAAATAGAAATAGGTAATGCCACCAGAAGGATGGGTTTGGCAAACTGAAGAATTGACCCTCATATAAGAATCACACACACACACAGAAAAAATGGTAAATGTCAGTCTGTACAGTAATCCTTTGCCATGTCACACTTCACCTATCACACACTCAGTACGTCGCGGTTCATCTGTCATACACTCAGTATATTCCAAATTTTTTCGGCTAATACCCTCTTTTACTCTTTTACTGGTTTCAGTCATTGGACTGCAGCCATGCTGGAGCACCACCTTTAGTCGAGCAAATCGACTCCAGGACTTATTCTTTATAAGCCCAGTACTTATTCTATCAGTCTTGTTTGCCGAACTGCTAAGTTACAAGAATGTAAACACACCACCATCAGTTGTCAACCGATGTTGGGGGTGACAAACACAGGCACACATACACACACACACACACATATATATATATATATATATATATATATATACATATATACGACAGGCTTCTTTCAGTTTCCGTCTACCAAATCCACTCACAAGGCTTTGGTCGGCCCGAGGCTATAGTAGAAGACACTTGCCCAAGATGCCACGCAGTGGGACTGAACCCGGAACCACTTGTTTGGTAAGCAAGCTATTTACCACACAGCCACTCCTGCGCCTATCTAAATCTGTGCTCTTTTCTACTCTAGGCACAATGCCCAAAATTTTCGGGAAGGGGGCCAGTCAATTAGATTGATCCCAGTATGCAACTGGTACTTAATTCATCAACCCCAAAAGAATAAAATGCAAAGTCAACCTTAGTGGAATTTGAACTCAGAATGTAAAGATAGACGAAATACCACTAAGCATTTCGCTCAGCGTGATGTAAATTTATATTGCAGACACCTCAGTATATCTGGGTGTCTGTGGCCGATCGGTATTTATATTTTTTTATATTTTAATTTTTTCTGTGGGAGTTTTTGGAATGTAACACCCATGATAGTCGAAGGATTATTGTGTTTTGGATTCAAACTTTTGAAGGTAAATAAAATGAATTTTAGTTTCAAATTTTAGAATAGGCGCAGGAGTGGCTGTGTGGTAAGTAGCTTGCTTACCAACCACATGGTTCCGGGTTCAGTCCCACAAATGGCAATAATAATATACTCTTTTACTTGTTTCAGTCATTTGACTGCGGCCATGCTGGAGCACTGCCTTTAGTCGAGCAAATCGACCCCGGGACTTATTCTTTGTAAGCCCAGTACTTATTCTATCGGTCTCTTTTGCCAAACCGCTAAGTGTCAGCGACATAAACACACCAGCATCGGTTGTCAAACGATGTTGGGGGGACAAACACAGACACACAAACACACACACACACACACACACATATATATATATATATATATATATATACATATATACGCAGGCTTCTTTCAGTTTCCGTCTACCAAATCCACTCACAAAGCTTTGGTTGGCCCGAGGCTATAGTAGAAGACACTTGCCCAAGATGCCATGCAGTGGGACTGAACCCGGAACCATTATTATTAATAATAATAATAATAATAATAATAATAATAATAATAATAATAATAATAATAATAATAATAATAAAAATGACAACAAAAGAATGAGACCTTGATATTAGGTAATAAGAGGATATTTATATATGTATAGTTTAGGACAATCAGTAAATTGTTTTAATGGTAATCAGAGTTTCAAATGCCGGAACTAAGAGCTATGATGCGAAGTGTGTGTATTGTCATAACAGCCAATGAGAATACATCGCAGCTCTTAAATTCTGACATTTGAAACTGAGTTCTATTATAACAATTTAATGATTGTCCTAAGCTATACACACACACACACACACAGAGACACATATAACAAAATAGCTAGTTGGAAAATCTCAAGAAGAGGTCAGAATAGTAACTTAACACTCCTGCTTGCTAGCAATATATATTGTATATGAAGGGTACAGCATTGCTCCGATGACCAGCTGGTGGGAGATCTGCCTCGGGTTAAACTAGCAGTAACACAGAACAGCCACTTTGATGTGGTGATTGACTTTACTTCTTATATATCTATCTATCTATCTATCTATCTATATATATATATAGATAGACAGATATAGATATAGCTAGATAGATAGATAGATAGATAGATAGATAGATAGATAGATAGATAGATAGATAGATAGATAGATAGATAGATAGATAGATTGATCGATAGATATAGATATAGATATAGATAGATAGATAGATAGATAGATAAATAGTTAGATAGATAGATAGATAGATAAATAGATCGATAGATAGATCGATAGATATAGATATAGATAGATAGATAGATACATAGATAGATAGATAGATAGATAGATAGATAGATAGATAGATAGATAGATAGATAGATATAGATATAGATAGATAGATATAGATATAGATAGATAGATAGATAGATAGATAGATAGATAGATAGTTTGATAGATATAGATATAGATAGATAGATAGATAGATAGATAGATAGATAGATAGATAGATAGATAGATAGATGTAGATATAGATAGATAGAAGATAGATGGATAGATAGATAGATAGCTAGATAGATAGATAATAGATAGATAGACAGAATAGATAGATAGATAGATAGTTTGATAGATAGAATGTTTCTTTATTAGCCACCAGGCTGCACACAGATAGAACAAATTACAAGGTAGAGCTTTTCTTTTGAAGGTTAAAAAAAAAAAAAAAAAGAAAAAATAGGAAGGGGGAGTTTCGATCAAAGGGATCGTAAAAGGAGAGAGAGAGGACAAAAATAAGGGGGGTTAAAAAAAAAACGGGAGAGGAAGAAAAAAAAGAAAAAAAAAAATGATCAATAGGGATCGTTATCACAGAATGTCAATGAAGTGTAAAGGGGAGGACAGGTGAGTTTTACCCATGGAAAGAAAAGCCTACGGAAAAGACCACGGTAACCTCGGTCAATGGAGTCACATGTTATATTCCTTTTTTTTTTTTTTTGCAAATAAGCAACTCTGTTTTCAATTTCTGGGTTCATAGGATCATGCTGAAGGTGGCTTCGTCATTCATACGTGCCATTCTTGCTACATTCACCCATCTTTTTTTAAAACATTCGCTAGACAAAACTTGCCTCTCTACTCTCACTTTCCTTTTCAAGTGGTACTTGAAGAAGTGATGAGAGATTGACCAGAGAGGAG
>NC_043022.1:19018456-19020089 GCF_006345805.1 Octopus sinensis
AGTCTGAAGGAAATATTACCCATGTTATATACGTTCCAAGGGTCAGCAAATAGGAAACAACAGATGCTACCCAAGGACAAAAATCATGTTACACAGTGTCATTGTTGAATCATAGATGACCTAATGCTAAAATGACACAACAATAACAACATCAACAACCATGTCTATGTAACATACTCTTTACTCTCTTCTACTCTTTTACTTGTTTCAGTCATTTGACTGCGGCCATGCTGGAGCACCGCCTTTAGTCGAGCAAATCAACCCCGGACTTATTCTTTGTAAGCCCAGTACTTATTCTATCGTCCTTTTTGCGGAACTGCTAAGTGACGGGGACGTAAACACACCAGCATCGGTTGTCAAGCAATGCTAGGGGAAAACACAGACACACAAACACACACACACACATATATATATAATATACATATAATATATATATATATATATATATATATATATACGACAGGCTTCTTTCAGTTTCCGTCTACCAAATCCACTCACAAGGCTTGGTCAGCCAGGGGCTATAGCAGAAGACACTTGCCCAAGATGCCACGCAGTGGGACTGAACCTGGAACCATGTGGTTGGTTAGCAAGCTACTTACCACACAGCCACTCCGTAACAAAATAAATTTTTATTTAAAAAAATCTGTCTTCTTACTTCATTACATGTAAAATGTCTCAGACCGAAGATGGCAGCCCTGCGCCATTGCGATGCACCGGTGTTTGGTTCCATGTAGGACGTGAGGTGAGGCAAAGATCTCTGCATGCCAGCATTGCCAATACTGTGGAGAAGGACCATTTTGCTGACAATGTGGTGTTCTTGTTCCATATCATGGTCCAGCACGTCACGTTTCGTCCTGCTCAAGATTGGTGAAGACTCAGCTGGAAAGTAACGAACATGTAATTATATATATATCATCATCATCATCATCATCATGCTAGCATGGGTTGGACGATTTGACTGAGGACTGGCGAACCAGATGGCATCACCAGGCTTCAATCTGATCTGGCAGAGTTTCTACAGCTGGATGCCCTTCCTAATGCCAACCACTCCGTGAGTGTAGTGGGTGTTTTTACGTACCTATTGATTTTTCTCAATTGGCAGCTGATTTGTAATTATCGATTTCTTCAACAATCTGAAAATGCCATGTGGTTTCCAGACATGAGTTCTACTCATGTGTCAAGCTTCATCAAAGTCAATAAAACAATGTAGGAGGAGTTAGCTAACAACTCCACAAACGAACACACCCATAGACAGAATTTTCCACCTTGCAATGATATTGTTTTGCTAAATTACCTATTAAAGGATGGCAAATAATATTGTTTGCTAAAGAAATTTCGAAACCATGGTATAACCGATAATAAATAACAAGGTAAAAGTTTTTATTTTTCAATCACTTTGAAAATTGCTGTTAAATCGCTGTTTTGGCCATGTTGGCTGCTATTTCTAGCATGTAAAAATTACCAGTCAAAGGGTAATTTTTCTTTTGTATTTAAATGTACACTATTTTAAAATATGTATATATATATGTTTATTCCTTCTCGAGCCATGCCTGGCTCATAAGGGCTGGTTTTCCGGTTTCCTTGGCGTATAGGTTCCCCACCTGGACAGACGCCGGTCCGTGCATGTGAGCTG
>NC_043022.1:19020189-19027689 GCF_006345805.1 Octopus sinensis
CTTTGCCTTTCATCCTTTCGGGGTCGATAAATAAAGTATCAGTTTCGCACTGGGGTCGATGTAATCGACTTAATCCGTGTGTCTGTCCTTGCTTGTCCCCTCTATGTTTAGCCCCTTGTGGGTAGTAAGGAAATATATGTTTTAAAGGCGGCGAGCTGGCAGAAACGTTAGCACGCTGGGCGAAATGCGTAGCCGTATTTTGTCTGCTGTTACGTTCTGAGTTCAAATTCCGCCGAGGTCGACTTTGCCTTTCATCTTTTCGGGGTCGATAAATTAAGTACCAGTTACGCACTGGGGTCGATATAATCGACTTAATTCGTTTGTCTGTGCTTGTTCGTCCCCTCTGTGTTTAGCCCCTTGTGGGTAGTAAAGAAATAAGTATTAATGAACTTGCATTGTTTATGTTACTGAAGAAGGCAGTGAGCTGGCAGAGTCGTTAGCACGCCGGGCGAAATTCTTGGTATTTCGTTTGGCTTCACATTCTGAGTTCATCTACCGCCGAGGCAGATTTTGTCCTTTTATTTATTTTTTTTCAGGGTCGATAAATTAAGTACCAGTTACGCACTGGGATCGATGTAATCGACTAGTCCCCTTCCCCAAAATTTCAGGCCTTGTGCCTAAAGTAGAAAGGGCTATTTATACTACTGAAGGCGGTGAACTGGTAGAATAGTTAGCACACCGGGCGAAATGCTTTGGGACGTTTCGTCCGTCTTTACGTTCTGAGTTCAAATTTCACCGAGGTTGACTTGTCATAGAGTTCTCTAGTGTAAACTATAACTGGGAAACTGGGAAAGGATTAATCTAAGTGCTTTTATTTTTAATTATGTAACGCATTCAGTTTGCTGAGGTAAAAATGAAGGACATTCAATATACGGGGCTAACGCTAAAGAAGGACACAGCAAAGCGATACTTTGTTCAGCTACCAAATGTTAAATAACAGCAAGCTAAAATATGTTTCTTTATTAAGCCACACAGGGCTGAACACAGACGGGACAAATTACAAAGTATAGCTTTTCTTTTGGGGGGAATGAAAAACAAGAAAAAAAAGAGGGGTAGCTTTTCGATCAAAAGGGATCGTAAAAATGAAGAAAAAAAACGATCAATAGGGATCGTGTATCACAGAAATGTCATCATGTAAAGTATAAAGGGGGAAACAGATAAGGTTTATCCGTGGAAAGAAACGCCTACGGAAAAGACCACGGTAACCTCGGTCAATAATGTCACATGTTATCACATTTATTTGCAAGTAAGTAACTCTCTGTTTTAAATTTTTCCGGGTTCATAGGATCATGCTCAAGGTGGCTTAGTCATTCATACGTGCCATCCTTGCTATATTCACCCATCTTCTTTTGAAACATTCGCTAAACAAAACTTGCCTCTCTACTTTCACTTTCCTTTTCAAGTGATACTTGAAGAAGTTGATGAGAGATTGACCAGAGGGGAAAGTATTTGTCTCTAATCCTTTCAGACGCGTCCGTGTATTTCAACAGTTACATCTCCAGTGGCTTATTTCAAGTTGAACAGACGGAAATGAACTGTTGACTCCGGTCGTATTCTGCCGAGAAGAGATGCCGGACAACTTTCAGTTCCGGGTCATACACCTGTTGACTGAATTCAGCTTGAAGTCATAACCTGGACATACATATATGCACACATACAAACATATCCATACATAATACATACATACATGCATGCATACATACATGCCTGCATGCATACATACATGCCTGCATGCATTCATACACACAAGCATGCGTACGTACACGCATAAACACATGCATACATATATGTATGCATACACACATGCGTACATGCATTCATATATGCATATATATATATATATGCATGCATACATACATGCATGCATACAAACATGCATGCATGCATACATACATATATGCGTGCACACATACGTACATTCATGCATGCATGCATACATACATGCATATATACACATATGCATACATACATACATACACACAAACATATATGGATCCATATATACATGCATACACATGCATACATACATATATGCGTACATACATACATACATGCATATATATGCATATACTTACATGTATGCATACATTCATACACACATACATACACACATACATACATACATACACACATACATACACTCATACATACACACACATACATACACACATACATACATACATATACATGCATACATACATACACACATACGTACATACATACATGCATACATACATACATATACATGCATACATACATACACACATACGTACATACATACATACACACATACATACATATACATGCATACATACATACACACATACGTACATACATACACACATACATACACACATACATACACACACGTACATACATACACACATACATACATACATATACATGCATACATACACACACACATACGTACATACATACATACATACATACATACATACATACATACATATATACATACATACATACACTCTTCACACGAAATCCATTATCATTTCTGCTAAAAAAAAAACCAAAGGCTTCGTCCAAGGATTTTCATCTGCTAAAGATGCCAAGGTAACCAGCATTTACTCAATGTAAGAATGTTTACAAGGCAAAAATTGAAAAAACAACTGCAGTTAAGAAGTCTGTTGATGAGAACTCGAAATACGTTTTAAAACGTATTTAGTGCAAGTCTAAAGAATATCATCATCATCATTATTATTATTATTATTATTATTATTATTATTATTATTATTATTATTATTATTATTATTATTCCCTTTTACTCTCTTTTACTTGTTTCGGTCATTTGACTGCAGCCATGCTGGAGCACCGCCTTTAATCGAGCAACTCGACCCCGGGACTTATTCTTTGTAAGCCCAGTACTTATTCTATCGGTCTCTTTTTGCTGAACCGCTAAGTTACGGGGACATAATCACACCAGCATCGGTTGTCAAGCAATGCTAGGGGGACAAACACAGACACACAAACACACACATATACATATATATATACATCTATACGACAGGCTTCTTTCAGTTTCCGTCTACCAAATCCACTCACAAGGCTTTGGTCGGCCCGAGGCTATAGTAGAAGACACTTGCCCAAGGTGCCACGCAGTGGGACTGAAGCCAGAACCATGTGGTTGGTAAACAAGCTACTTACCACACAGCCACTCCTTATCATTATTATTATTATTATTATTGAGTGAGAGAGAAGTGCATGCCATCAAAGTGACACTGGGGTAAAATATACGAAGCCCGGTATACCCATCATGACTACCCATCTGATAAGGGTACACTAGGCACATGCATCACAACCATATGTGCGCGACATGGTGTTTCTTAAACGAGGGACATATTCATACGGCACATAATGTTTTCACCTCAATAGACGTCATTGATTGATTGAAATTGCAGAAATTGAAGAAAACAACAACAAATATCTTACAAACTGTAGAATTTTCTCAATAAAGCCAAGAGAAAAAGATGTTTTATAAACACATTCTACCAGTATACGAAGTTTAAAAGTGGAAATTATTAAAAAAAACTGCCGTTCAAACCGAAAAGATCCATATATATATTTTTACTGATATTTAGCTGAGGCAACAATGTGACTCAAGGACCGAGGGTTTCATGCGTTACTGCTTAACTAGTTTGATAGGTGCTAATGCACGGAGCACGTGCCGCGTGCTTCGTGCGTTTGCACTAAACGTACTAGTTGCTAGGTTCTAATGCACGCAACCCGCCAGGCCTAACGAAAAAGACATAAAATGTGCTGGGTCGATTTATATATATATATATATATTGGTAAAATCGGTAAGATAACAAAAGAAAGAAAGAGACCTCAATATTATGTAAATAGAGGAAATTTATCTGTAAAATAATATGTGACAATTATTCGGTAGCCAAGATAAAACTCGGATCTTTTCGGTTTGAACGGCAGATTTTAAAAATGATTTCCGTGTAACTAAAAAAATTTAATCTTCGTATACTGGTAGAAAGTGTTTATAAAACATCTTTTTCTCTTGGCTTTACTGAGAAAATTCTATAGTTTGTAAGATATTTGTAAGATATTTTCTTCAATTTCGGCAATTTCAACCAATCAATGACGTCTAATGAGTTTTATCTTGGCTACCAAATAATTGTCACATATTATTTTACACACACACACACACACACACACACACACACACACACATATATATATGTATGTATGTATGTATGTATGTATGTATGTATGTATGTATGTATGTATGTATGTATATGTATGTATTCATGTAAGAAGCCATTTTACGATGGTATAATTCAGGCGTTTAATTTGGGAATCTCTAGAGACACTAAAGACAGCGGCTCGAGATATCACTTTCTTATCGCGTTGCTCGTCATCGAAGTTGACATTATTTTTATTTCAGAGTTTTCAAATATTTCAGCAATTCCATATCATGTAATCTTGCGCAATGTCTGTAATCCTGGCTGCCATTAATTAACTAGTCATATACAGTGTGTGTGTGTGTGTGTGTGTGTGTGTGTGTATGTGTGTGTGTGTGTGTGTGTGTGTTTGTGTGCGCGTATGTGTGTGTGTCACTGTTCAGTTTTATTTCAAGATTTCTTGCCAATAGGCGCAGGAGTGGGTGTGTGGTAAGTAGCTTGCTTACCAACCACATGTTTCCGGGTTCAGTCCCACTACGTGGCACCTTCGGCAAGTGTCTTCTACTATAGCCTCGGGCCGACCAAAGGCTTGTGAGTGGATTTGCTAGACGGAAACTGAAAGAAGCTCCTCGTATGTATATCTATCTATATATATGTATGTGTGTGTGTGTTTGTGTGTGTGTGTGCGTGTGTATGCTTATGTGTCTGTGTTTGTTCCCCAACATAAAAATACATACATCATACGTACACAATATATTCATATACAAACGTACATAGCCACGTACAAATTATATATCAGCGTATATACATTTTTGCATACATACATGCATCATACACATACATACATGCATACATACATACATACATACATACATACATACATACATACATACATACATACATACATACATACATACATGTAAACATAGATGCATTCATACGTTCATACATATAAACATGTATATATATATATATCTCTTATTATAAAAGGCATCTCTTATTATAAAAGGCAGATTTTATCTGCCTCCCTTTGGGAGTTATAGAAATCTACAATATAGGATTTCTTCAATTACAATTTACCTAGCATTTTTAAGAGTAGAATGCATCGCGTCATGCCAGGTCCAGTTTTTAAAATTTAAACTCCAATTAAGCAAAATTTACAGAAAACTCACATTCTGGTGTGTGTGTCAAATGCTTTTCTTAGTCTGGTTTACACCACACGCAAACGCACACACACAGTGTGCAACGAATAAAATGAAAGTAAATAGCGACAGAGTGATTTGAGGAAGACTAAACTGAAAGTATTTAAACCACTACTCAAAAAATAAAAAAAACACAGCAAACAGAAACAAATAAATACATAACCATTTACTCCTCACACAATTTCTTCAATTAGAATTTACCTAAGATTTTTCAAAGTACTCCATTCGCTCATGCCATAATATATTTCTATCAATTTCACCCCCAATTAAGACAAAATTCGAGAAAACTCAATATTTTAACATTTCACTCCGAAAGCATTGATGTACTGTGTGCGTGCGTGAGTGTGTGTGGTGTGTGTGTGTTGTGTGTGTGTGTGTGTGGTGGTGTGTTTGATGGTTGTGCGACACAGAAAGTGTGGTGTGTAAGTGAAGTGCTTTTGTTAGTGGTGTAAAGAGACAGACAGAGTGAAAGACAGAAATAACTGAAGTTTTCACTATGATATCATCACGTGCGAAAAAATTCGAAGGGTTTTGAACAATTGAGATACAGATGTCACGCCTGTATTGAAACCATTGCTAAGCTGCCGTAATTGCTTAATTAAGACTTTGTTTAAATTGAAAGGGGCAAATATGTGACGAGGTTGAAAAAAAATACCCCAGAAAAAAAAATGTACTGCTGGTTTTTAATCACACTATTTTTGCTACAATGTCATGAAAAAGAAAAAATTTAGGTATGTAAATTGAATTCGCCACCCCCTTTTCCCCGTTCGCGTTTGTGTAAAAAAAATTATTATTTAAGTTTTAAAAATTATTTACTTTCTTCAAAAAATATTAATATTAATTAATTTTCAAGAATTATTTAATTTTATTCTGTAAAATAGTAATTAATTCATTTATCTGTAAATCCGCGAGGTTGTTACTCAGGCACCTACAATGGTAACTTTCAACTAACACTATCTCCTCCGAGACCCTGCGG
Source organism: Octopus sinensis (assembly GCF_006345805.1). NCBI lineage: Eukaryota > Metazoa > Mollusca > Cephalopoda > Octopoda > Octopodidae > Octopus > Octopus sinensis. The sequence goes on from NC_043022.1 coordinate 19,026,519, forward strand.
CACAGGTTGACCAAAATTGAGAGTATGGTAGAAGAAGGGTTGCTCTTCCTTCCGTAGAACATAAAATTCAAATCGGACCATGTTAACACCAAAAATTATTTACATCAAAAAGATGCTTTTTTCTATGAAAATCCCTATTTTTTACGATTTTTTCACTGCTGTGTCGCCACTTTTCGGTGTATTTTTCGACCGAAAAATGTTCACAAAATTTTACTTTTCAAAATTACAATTCCAGCGGGTCGAAACAAACCCGAGCAACGCCGGGCGATACTGCTAGTATATATATATATATATATATACACACACACACATATATGTATTTGTATATATACATACAAACCCACATACATAGATACGTGCATGCATGCATACATATAAACACGCACATACATACATATATATATATATATATATACATATATATATATATATATACATATGTATATATACGTACAAACTCACACATACACACATACATACATACAAACATACATGCAAACAAACACATACATGCATGCATACATACAAACCCACATACATGGATACATACATACATACATACATAATACATACATACATACATAATACATACATACATACATACATGCATACATACATACATACATACATGCGTACGTATGTACGTACGTGCATACAATTAACTAATTTTTCCCCTCGTTATTTAACGAGATATGCTGTAGCCTCAAATCTGACCTTTGCTGAAGGTACCACACTTATGAGGTCGATGCGATATCGAGATGGATCGTTGAACGGACTGGTGATTATGGTGGTTGTTAGTTGTTCCACTGCTACTGCCTCACCGTTTGGAGATTGAAATGGAGAGAGTGACGGAGAGAGAGAGAGAGAGAGAGAGAGAGAGAGAGAGAGAAAAGTATGAGATGGTAGTGTGAGACACAAGGGATGAGATGGTAGTGAGAGAGATAAAGGGGTGGGAGTAATGTTTTAAAAATAGAAATCCAATATTGAGCATAGATATTAATAGATGCTATGCGTGAAGTTTCCTGTAATTGTATAAGTTGGAAATATAACGGGAACTGAGAGAGGGGTCAACTATAAAATATGTTATTCTATGTGAAGGCCAGCTATGCTTTCGGAACGACAAATGGAGCGGCATATTTCCGTAGAATAAGGGAGAGAGTAATCTTTTTTC
>NC_043022.1:19032689-19035189 GCF_006345805.1 Octopus sinensis
GCTTTGATCGGCCCGAGGCTATAGTAGAAGACACTTGCCCAAGGTACCACGCAGTGGGACTGAACCCAGAAATGTGGTTGGTAAACAAGCTACTTACCACACAGCCACTCCTACGCCTCATGTTTATGAGGATGATGATAATAAGTGGCGAGATTAAATTCTGGGCAAACAGGTAATGCTGGAAGGGAAGCTACTAGTGCGACTGATATTTCATAGCGAGAAGCGCCTAGTCATCAATGTTCTCTGATTTTCTGGATGCTTCTTTCTATATATCTTTATATATAAAAGTGAGGTTGTGTGCTGTCTGTCTCCTACGATTTAGATTCCTAACTACTCCCACATTCTGCGGTGCAGTTTAACCAAAACCGGGTATCTTATAGTTGTGATTCATATCGAGCCCTTCTGGGTATTAGCGCGCGTCTACGATGAGTCTACGATTAAAAAAAAAATTACCATTAATTTTTCCCATTTTTAATGTATTCTTGGCATATATAAGGGAAGTAACTCTCTAAAAATTTATTATTAAATCTCAGAACGTAAAAAGCTACAGTAACACCCCCTCTTTGTGGTTAGCCATATTGAGATGGCTATTATACTTTACATCTCTAAAAATGCTTATATAGTTATTTCCCTTACAAACCCGAGCAACGCCGGGCGATACTGCTAGTAATATAATATTATAAGAGCAGTTAAATAGCTCTCCATTGAATGAAACTGTTGTTTAATGGGAAGAATAAAGAGAGAAAGCAAAGAAAGTCTCTGAGAAATAGAGTCCTCGAAGTGCACTCGCACAACATGGCTTCCTTCCGGCGGTCCCGGCAGCCATCTTGTCCTCTTGACCACTTGAGCTTAATAGATAGATTAGAATACACCTACAGATCTCTGGTAACACAGGATTTCCATGGAGAAAACAATCGATTAATCTGATATGTGTTTGCTCTATGTATGTTTGTGTGTGTGCTTCTGTGTGTTTGTGTGTGTGTGGTGTTTGATTTATAAACAGTTGCCTACAGTAACATTTGATAGTTTTCTTAAAACATTTGAAAAATGTGACTCATCTTTCCAGCTTTAAACAGTTACATTCTCACCTATAAATATTAGCTGCAGAGAACACATGAATATATATACACCATCACAAAACCGCCACCACCACAGCTACTACTACTACTACTACTACTACTACTACTGGATCTTTTCGGTTTGAACAGCAGTTTTTTCTAGCGGTGTCATATGAAATTGTCAACCATAATTATGACCCTAGTATCGATCTATTGCATTTCAATCTGTTTTAGGGTTAGGGTTAGGGTTTGGGGTGGGGGAAGGGTATCTTTTTTCTTCACAAATGTAAATAAACCCAATCTGTTTCTTAAACGAGGGACATATTCATACGGCACAGAATGTTTTTTTTTTTACCTCAATAGACGTCATTGACTGGTTGAAATTGCAGAAATTGAAGAAAAAACCCAACAAATAGCTTACAAACTATAGAATTTTCTCAATAAAGCCAAGAGAAAAAAATGTTTTATAAACACATTCTACCAGTATACGAAGTTTAAAAGTATTTAGTTACGTGGAAATTATTTTAAAAAGCTGCCGGTCAAACCGAAAAGATCCCTACTACTACTACTACTACTACTACTACTACTACCACAAAGTGAGAGGACTGTTTCAGAAAAATATATTTGCTACATTCTCAGTGCGGGTTTACTTATAGTGAGAGACGAGTGGTTTTGGAGGGTTTTAACTCCTCTTTCAAGCAGACAGGTGCTTATTGTACCTTGACGTTTTATTACTTATTTTCCATATTTGGATTATGTTTGCTGGCCACTTTATCATTATTTTTATAGATAATGATAACTTATTTAAATCATATATATATATATATATAGTTATCGCCAAGCTAACTTGGCAGTCCAGATAAATAGGACGAATGCTGCCGTTGATTAGCTCCAAGAGGCCATCGCCTCTAGCTAGCTATGTGACACACAAACCTGTGTCCATTATAACCTTTGAACAGGGGAGGTCAGCAGCTTCCCCTTGCTGGTCTGGCATCCACAGACTAGTTTCGAGGTGTTTGCCTCTTATCAATGTAGAGTAGCCGAATCCAGAAGGCGTCGCTGCTGACCCACTGTTCAATGTTTGTGCGTCACATAAGCTAGCTAGAGGCGATGGCCTCTTGGATCTAATCAACGGCAGCATTCGTCCTGTTTATCTGGACTGCCATGTTAGCTTGGCGATAACTATTAATATCCAGTACCACTGCCATAGTCTCCTTTAGAGAGAATTAGAAAATATATCTATATATCTCTATCTATCTATCTATCAATATATATATATATATATATACTAAATAAGAAAATGGAGAAATACACCTTAATCAATAATCAACTACCAGATAATACCCAATCACATAATTTATTAACCCACTACATATGAACATCAAAGTCAAACATAATAGTACAGAACAAAACAAGTGGGTTAATAAATTATGTGATTGGGT
>NC_043022.1:19042689-19047689 GCF_006345805.1 Octopus sinensis
ACACATGTCATACATGTGTGAAATTTCCTCTATCAAATTTAAAACAATGACCTAACAACTAATATTATTAACATAAATCTCTTTCTATCTCTTTCTATAAATATATATATATATAAAGCTGAAGTTGTCTGTGTATGGCAGGTTTGGCAGCCTTCAACTAACACTATATCCTCCGAGACCCTGCGGCGCAAGTTGACCAAAATTGAGAGTCTTCCGTAGAAGATAAAATTCAAACCGGACCATGTTGACACCAAAAATCATTTACATCAAAAAGGTGCTTTATCCTATGAAAATCACTATTTTTTATGATTTTTTAACTGTTGTATCGCCATTTTTCGGTGTATTTCAACCAGAAAAATGTTCGCTTGAAGAGAATAACAAGCTACATAATGCAAAACTTTTACTTTTCAAAAATTCCAATTCTAAAGGGTCGAAACTAACCCGAGCAACGCCGGGCAATACTGCTAGTTTACAATAAATAATAGTAAGTAGAACTATAAAGAGAAAGAACGAATAATATTAAAAAATCAGAACTTATATAAAATTTTGGGTTCGATTATAGATTTAAGAAAAAGTTATTATTATTCCTTATATGATAATTTATATTTATGAATTGGTACTTATAAAATGTTATCTTCTTCCTTATTTGTAATTTATTTATAAAGCTTTCTAATACATACAAAGATCATGAGGGTGGGGTTGTTTTAGAGAAATAGAGACTAAGTAACTTAGATATTATTATCTATTCTTTATCAGGTTTTGAATATTAATTAAAGGGATTTAGAAGAACTTTTTATGAGGACATTCCCAGTAAATAAGGTATTAATTAGCACACAGGTCAAAATCTTTAAAATATAGTGGAAGGGAGGTAACCAAGATGTAAGCTTCTAAAATTAGTAACATTTAAATTTAATATTAACAGTGAGGTGTAGTTTTATGGGGTATAATAATTTAGACTAGTTAAAGTTAATATTTATAATATTAAAAAAAACAAAAGGATTAGGTGGAGTAGAAATTGATATGGAAATTACCAATTCTTTAAAACTTATTGTGGATTAGGTATACAATTTGATAATTTTAATAATTTCACTAGATATATAGAATTTATGTAATAATTATCAAAATTTTAAAAATTGGATCTTTTCGCTTTGACTGGCAGATTTTTAAAATAATTTCTTTGTAACTAAACACTTTTAAACTTTGTATACTGGTAGGATGTGTTTATAAAACATCTTTTTCTCTTGGCTTTCTCGAGAAAATTTTGTAGTTTGTAAGATATTCGGTCTTTAATTTCTTGCATTTCGGCAATTTCAACCAATGAATGACGTCTATTGAGGTGAAAACATTCTGTGCTGTATGAATATGTCCCTCGTTTAAGAAACAGATTAGGTCTATTTACATTTCTGAAGAAAAAAAGATACCCTTCCCCCCACCCCTAACCCTAACCCTAATTAACCCTTTTCGGATCTCTTTGGTTTGAACGGCAGTTTTTTCTAGCGTTGTCATATGAAATTATCACTCATAATTATGATCCCAGTATCGATCTATTGCATTTCAATCTGTTTTAGGGTTAGGATGGGGGGAAGGGTATCTTTTTTTTTCACAAATGTAAAATAACCCAATCTGTTTCTTAAACGAGGGACATATTCATACAGCACAAAATGTTTTTTACCTCAATAGACGTCATAGATTGGTTGAAATTGCAGAAATTGAAGCAAAAAAACAACAAATATTTTACAAACTATAGAATTTTCTCAATAAAGCCCAGAGAAAAAGATGTTTTATAAACACATACAACCAGTATATGAAGTTTAAAAGTGTTTAGTTACGTGGAAATTATTTTTAAAAACTGCCGGTCAAACTGAAAACATCCCAATTTGTTTCTTTATTAGCCACAAGGGCCCAAAATAGAGGGGGACAAACAAGAACAAACAGGACACCACAGAAGGGACAATACATAAAACGAATATGAATGAGATGATTATATAATAATGAGGTTATGAATGGCTGCATGTGTGCCACTCATCACATGTAGCACCATTAATCTTTTTTTTTTTCACAGTCCATTATTATCATGGATTTAAATAACAATTAATTATCATGTTACATACCATTGCAAGTATTTGAACCCTTATATACATACTCTACAATTGTTCTATTTTTCAATATTTTTTTTAAACATAACATAAAACACCTGGCTCTTTCTTCTTTTTCCTCCTTTTTCTTTTTTTTTTTCTTTTTTCTTTTCTTTTTTTCCTGTCAATTTAACATACTTATTAACTTTTTAGTAATAATTCATTAGTGGTTCATTTTCTATTAAATCCACTACTGGTGGCAATTCTTTCAATTCCACCCTCACTCCTGGTGGGTCAACACTATCTTCACACATTTCTTCCAGTTTCTTGTAGTTTTCCTTTTCAATCACTATCACTTTCATATCCTCTGTATATAAGTAGGATGGTACTTTCACTCTTACTATTTCATTAAACTTGACTACCATCTTCTCTGTTTCTACATTCAGATCTTTTTGGTTTGAATGGCAGTTTGTAAAATAATTTCCACGTAACTAAACACTTTTAAACTTCGTATATTGGTAGAATGTGTTTATAAAACATCTTTTTCTCTTGGCTTTATTGAGAAAATTCTATAGTTTGCAAGATATTTGTTGTTTTTTTTCTTCAATTTCTGCAATTTTAACCAATCAATGATATCTATTAAGGTGAAAACATTCTGTGCCGTATGAATATGTCCCTAGTTTAAGAAACAGCTTGGGTTTATTTACATTTGTGAAGAAAAAAATATACCCTTCCCCCCACCCCTAACCCTAACCCTAAAACAGATTGAAATGCAATAGATTGATACTAGGGTCATAATTATGGGTGACAATTTCATAGGACACCACTAGAAAAAACTGCCGTTGAAACCGAAAAGATCCGAAATGTGTGGAGATAGTGTTGATCCACCAGGAGTGAAGGTGGAATTCAAAGAATTGCTTCCAGTAGTGGATTTAATAGAAATTGAACCACTAATGAAATATTACTAAAAAGAAAATAAGTATGTTAAATTGAAAAGAAAAAGGAAAAAAAGAAAAAGGAGGAAAAAAAGGAAAAATAGAAAGAGCCAGGTGTTTTATGTTATGTTTAAAAAAAATATTGAAAAATAGAAGAACAATTGTTGATAATCTATATAAGGGTTCAAATACTTGCAATGGTATGTAACATGATAATTAATTTTTATTTAAATACATGATAATAATGGACTGTGAAAAAAAAAGATTAATGGTACTACAAGTGATGAGTGGCACATGCAACCATTCATAACCTCATTGTTATATAATCAGGATCTTTTCGGTTTGAACGGCAGTTTTTTCTAGCGGTGCCATATGAAATTGTCACCCATAATTATGATCCTAGTATTGATCCATTGCATTTCAATCTGTTTTAGTGTTAGGGTTAGTTAGGGTTAGGGGTGGGTGGAAGGGTATCTTTTTTTCTTCACAAATGTAAATAAACCCAATCTATTTCTTAAATGAGGGACATATTCATACGACACAGAATGTTTACACCTCAATAGACGTCATTGATTGGTTGAAATTGCAGAAATTGAAGAAAAAAAACAACAAATATCTTACAAACTATAGAATTTTCTCAATAAAGCCAAGAGAAAAAGATGTCTTATAAACACATTCTACCAGTATACGAAGTTTAAAAGTGTTTAGTTACGTGGAAATTATTTTAAAAAACTGCCGTTCAAATCGAAAAGATCCCAATTTCTTTATGTTACTACGATATCTAATAAAATTTGTGAGTTAAAAAGAAATAATATTAGGTTTAGCCTTAAATGGGGCCATAGTAAGAAAGGCACAGCCTTATAAAAATAGTAAGGATGGATGTGAGCTTTGCTCTATGGAGATATATAAAATTTTGAAACATAAGGATAATGTAAACTTATTAAATAACCGTTTTGAACTATGAGTATTGTGTATACATTGTACTACCCTTACCTTTAAATATTTTAGAAAATAGCATTTTTTTAGTTTCACCTCAGAGCTGCGGCCATGCTGATGCACCACCGTTTTGTGCTACACTGTTATTACTAAGAGCCTCCTCTAATATGTGGCACTTGGTGAAGAATGGAGTTTGATATAGCTACTCTCATTTGCACCTCTTGCCGTGGGGTAGGTTCATCTGGGACTCTCGACAGGAAGAGGTCCAGCTTTGATTTATTCCTAAATTTTAGATCTTAATGTTTTTTTAAAATCCAATAAGGAAATGATATACCCTGCTATTTTTCAACAATAGTTATTAAGAAATTTAGTAACATAAACAAATTGAATAAAGTTTTAAAAAATCTTTTTAATTTCTATAATTATTACATAAATTCTATATATCTAATGAAATTATTAAAATTATTAAGTTGTATACCTAATCCACAATAAGTTTTAAAGAATTGGTAATTTCCATACCTATTTCTGCAGGAATTCTACTCCACCTAATCCTTTTTTTTTTTTAGTATTATAAATATTACCTCTAACTAGCCTAAATTATTATACCCCATAAAAGTACATTTCACTCTTAATACTAAATTTAAATGTTTCTAAGTTTAGAAACTTACATCTTGGTTACCTCCCTTCCACTATATTTTAAAGATTTTGATGTGCGTGTCAATTTACTAGGAATATTGGCACATATTTGTGATTTTGGTTAAGGGAATAACTATAAAAATGAATCTTTTGAATTTAACTAAATTCTATGTATTTGTGCAGCTGAAGATTGCTCTACATTTTAAATTGATGTAATGATTGCATTGTTCAATTAAATGGAGTCGCATGAAACGATCGTACTGCATTACCTCTGGATATCCTTGTTGCTTATTTTTATTATATATATATATATATTGCAATAATAATAATCACGGACAAACAATTGATTCCATCGCTGAAGGTGGAGGGCAGGCCGCCTGTATGTTTTGAATGTGGAGAGAAGGGCCACATGAAGGCA
>NC_043022.1:19052689-19065189 GCF_006345805.1 Octopus sinensis
CAATTTCCTTCTACATCTCATTCAACATAACTTTATGAATTGCTTCGATCAAGTCATTTTGAATTCTGTTCGACAGACCAGTGAAGATAGAAGCTGTATCTAAATGACTTTCCATTTTTTTTGTCATATTTACTGATCAAAATAAACAAGTTCTTTATAATTTCCCCGATTATTAGAGCCTTCAGATTCAAAATGACCCCGAAACGATAATTCCTGGAGGCCTAAAAAAATAACAACTTCGATCAATCGTTGCAGAATGGATCTGTTTCGTCGAACTTTCTCATTATGCTGTTGTATGCTTTGATTTCTACGTGCATCTAATTGTAAGTCTATGCGAACATTCCCGAATATTTTAAGGTCTATCAAACATTTTATATGCCTTTGAGAACGCCCGTGCTTTAGCATAGCCATATGTAAATTATTTAAATCATCATAGCCTTTATCATTCCAAACATTTTTTTTCTAAGCCAAAAAGTAAACACGGCCAACAGAATAATTTATTAAGAGCAACACTTCCAGTTAACCATTTCTTCTTTTCATACGAATTAACCTGAAATTGTCTCGTGAATTTCTTGTTGTAGCTTCGCAAATTAGGTAAATTCGGTGTTGGTCTCCCACGATTTATAATTACTTTTTTCCCATCGAAGTCCCTTTTAGAAAAACTAGTTCTCAAAATATCGTTTATAACACACATTTCACTCATTTTGAAAAAGGCTACTCTTATTTAAGGACCCACGTAGAAGCGCCGGCGTAAATTTTAAGTCAATTTCAACAAAACGGAAAAATACCCTTTGTTAAATTAATTTAAGATTAATTAGCTATTTATGAAATAAGAAATATAATATAGATATTTTTGTTTTCAAAACTTTCTAAAAATATGATAGCGCAAACGGATGTTTTGGATAAAAGATTTCAAATTTACATGCGAAGGCTATTTCAACATTTCAGCTGGCTAACTCAAGAATTATGGGACGGCTCTTGTTCCGGTCAAAATAGCCAGAGAGGCGTGATTTGCGGTCTTAGCACAGAATGACACGCCAAACTGAATTTGTCGAATCACTGAGAGAGAAGGGGGTGACCATTCCTCCTAGCATATCTTTTAAACAAGTCACTAAGAGAGAGAGGAAGAAGGGACAAACTATCAAAGACAGAGAGAAGGGGTCTCATGCGGTCTTCCCAACGCATGACAAGCGATAAATTTATCGAGTCACTAAGATAGAGAGAGAGAGAGAGAGGAAGGAAGGACAAACTAATACAGACAGAGAGGGAGTGTGTATCATGCAATCTTCTAAAAGCATTTATCAAAGCAGATGTACGAAGGGGAGACAATATTTCTAAAACAACTGGACGTATTTTCTTTGAAACAAAGAAGGCATGCAGCGCATACCTTGCATTGCTGAGAGTGCACGTCCCTGATATATATATATATTTATGTATATGTAAAAAGATACAAACTGGGACAAGAACGCAAAACATTTAGAAGACGATACAAAAAACACGGTCGGGACATTCGAAGCCTTCAATCTTCAGTTAAGAACCGGATCATCCTCGCAATTTCGGCTGATTAATCTTGAGATCGCTCCGATCCGGCCAGCCCCAAGGAAAAACTAAGCTACGAGCATTAGATTTCTTGGAAAAAGGATCGAACGTATACGAAACAAGGACAGAAAAACGGACGTCTACCAGTTTCCGTCTACCAAATCCACTCACAAGGCTTTGGTCGGCTCGAGGCTATAGTAGAAGACACTTCCCCAAGGGACGGAACCACGCAGTGGAACTGAACCCGGAACTCTGTGGTTGGTAAGCAAGCTACTTACCACACAGCCACACACATATTCACATATAAATATATACGCATAACCTACATATCTGTATATACATTTATATATCTGTAGAATTTTAGTCAAACGGATCCAATCCAGAACTTCATTTTATTTAGGCCTGGTACTCATTTTATCGGGTATCATACCGAACCGCCAAGTCGCAGGGTCGTGATCTCACCAGCACTGGTTCTAGGAGGAGAAAATACTGAATACAAAATACAGTGGTGGCGATGGACAAAATGGTTTATTTATATTCTTTATAATATTAATGTAGAATATAGAATATATAGTATAAATAGTATATATATAGTAAAATGAAATGAAGTATTGATTGTCTTATTGAATAGATGAAATATTAGGGGACTAGTATACTTTCTTGCATTTAAGCAGTCTTCAAGGTCCCAGGTTGTGACAGGAATGTTTCAACTGTCGTGTATCTCCTCTCCTCTCCTTCCTTCTCCCTCCCCCTCCCCTCTTTCCTTCTCCCCTTTCTCACCTCCCCTCATCTCATCCTCACCCCTTCCTTCTTTCCTTCTCCCCCTCCCCCTCACTCCTACCTCATCTCTTCTCCTCCCCCTCCTCCTCCACTCTCTCACTCTCCCCCTCATCTCCCCTCTCTACAGTACACCATACGACATTACACATCACATACATACACTCTCATACACACACGCACCCTTATGTTGGGGCGAAGTCATTTGACCCCGTTATCTCCCCTATTTTCGCTCTTGCGTCTCACGTTTGATCTCTGACTTCTGTCCAGAATCGGCATGTTGAATCGCTAGCTTCTGCACGCATTTTTTTCTCGTTTCTCTCAGTGTTTCTTTTCTGTGTATCTTTCTGTTGAAGATCGTAGGTTCGAAACGTAAAAGACTTGTTTTATTTATATTCCTGAGCGCCATACTAATACAATTCGTCTTTTGTATATTTTCATAAAGCTTCCCGTTATATATATATATATATGTATGTATGTATGTATGTATGTATGTATGTATGTGATTTTGTGATTTGCGACCCCTTCGGTCATGAATGACCATGGGATTGCACCTAGAAAGTTACCCTCCGAGGCACAAGTCTGGGTAAGGTTGTTTATGGAAGACCAGCAGTTGCCCACGCATACCAGCCTCCCCTCTCCAAGCCACCTATGTTATCCAAGGGAAAGACAAAGGCCGATACAGCTTGGCACCAGTGACGTCGCAGCTCATTTATTAATATGCAAGTGGCTGAGCACTCCACAGACACGTGTACCCTTAACGTAGTTCTCGGGGAGATTCAGCGTGACACAGAGTGTGACAAGGCTGGCCCTTTGAAATACAGGTACAACAGAAACAGGAAGAAAGAGTGAGAGAAAGTTGTGGTGAAAGAGTACTGCAGGGTTCATCCCCCCCCCTGCCGGAACCTCGTGGAGCTTTGGGTGTTTTCGCTCAATAAACACTCACAATGCCCGGTCTGGGGATCGAAACCGCGATCCTACGACCGCGAGTCCGCTGCCTAAACCACTGGGCCATTATGTATGTATGTATGTATCTATGTATGTATGTATGTATGTATGTATGTATACGACAGACTTCTTTCAGTTTCTGTAAACCAAATCCACTTATAAGGTTTTTGATCAGCCCGGGGTTATAGGAGAGAACACTTGCACATGATGCCACGCATTTAAACCGAACCCGGAATCATGTGGTTGGGAAGTAAGCTTCTTGCCACACAGCCACGCTTGCGCCTTGAAAAAAACATTACTGGACTACTGTGACCAGGCTTCGAACCTGAAGTACTAAGGAACCACAACGTAGAGCCCTAACCACTAAGCTGTCACAGCTATTTTCTAGCTATATAAAACAAGTTATATACGTCTCTGTGTGTGTCTGTATATATATATATATATATAATATATATATATAATATATATATATATATATATATATATATATATATTATAAATAAGGGTATCTAAGAGATACCACCATGCTTGAAATAGCAGTCAACAGCTGACTCTTAAAACTACATCATGTGTTTAATATAGCAAGAGATGAAAAGACAAATTGACAAATAAACTTGTGAAAATTGGATATGTATGTATGTATGCATGTATGCATGTATGTATGTATGTATGCATGTATGCATGTATGTATGCATGTATGTATGCATGTATGTATGCATGTATGTATGTATGTATGCATGTATGTGTGTGTGTGTGCGTGTAATGCTTGTGTGTTGAGACAATCGTACACACACACACACGCACACACACACACACACACACACACACACACACGCACATACACACACACGCGCAATCGCGCGCGCACAGTCCACAACTATGGCAACCATTGATGTTATTTATATAGGACTGTTTGTTTTTCTGTAATTCATTACTCTGCGTAAATAGTGATGGAATCCCTTGGTGATAAACATTATGGCTACTACCCGCTTTGATCAGCGTTGGAGACGATAGTTGTAGGCAGCGGGAGCACTGCGTAACTAATCATTGTTGACTTAGCCTTGTGTTGAAAGGAAAGCCTCCCATAGCGGAAGAGTAACGACGACGACGACGGCGACTAAGGAGTCGCCTTCTACGTGATCGCTCTGAATGCTAGATATAGCAGCTAAATCACTCTTATTTCTCACTCGTTGCCGTTTAATAAAATGAAGGACATGTTATATGGCGGCGAGCTGGCAGAAACGTTAGCACGCCGGGCGAAATGCGTAGCCGTATTTCGTCGGCCGCTACGTTCTGAGTTCAAATTCGGTCGAGGTCGACTTTGCCTTTCAAACTTTCGGGGTCGATAAATTAAGTACCAGTTACGTACTGGGGATCGATGTAATCGACTTAATCCGATTGTTCCCTCTATGTTTAGCCCCTTGTGAGTAATAAAGAAACAAATTATATGTCCAATGGAAAGGGGAAATCACTTTGCGATGTTCCTTCTAATTGCGTTCTGAGTTCAAATTCTGCTGAGGTCGATTTTGCCTTTCATCCCTTCAGGGTCGATAAAATTAATGTAATAGACCCCTGCTCCCCAAACCTTAAACTTGCTGGCCTTGTGCCAAAATTAGATAAAAATTATTTGTTCGGTGGACAAGTATAATTAATAATCGTAAATTTTCGAAGAGAAAATACTGGGTGGACACGACCGGAACGCTTTTTATCGTAGGGTCACGTTTGTCAGAGCTGGGTCGGATTTGAAGAAAAAGAAGGAAAAGAGAAAGAGAAGGAAAACAAGAAGAAGAAGAAGAAGAAGAAGAAGAAGAAGAAGAAGAAGAAGAAGAAGAAGAAGAAGAAAAAGAAGAAGGAGGAGGAAGAAGAACAACAACAATAATACCAATGGCAATGTCAACAACAACAGTAACTAACAACAACAACAGCAGTAAACAAGCAAGCATCACATCTCTCCTTCCACCTTACCAGCCAGCCTGCAGTCCACATTACGCAGAATCACGTGCAGCGCACAAAAATGTATCAAGGCGCACGAACACACGCACGCACACATACACACACGCGCACACACACGCACACACTTCACATTTAATAATGAACACGCGAACCAACACACATGCACACACGCACACACATCATGCGCGTGTACATACGCACATACACACATACACACTCACAACACATATATATATATATATACATTACATACACAAATAATAAACACACATATGTACAACTACATATATACACATTTGTATATTCATTATAAACACATATTTACAATAGACACACAAACACAATATATATATATATATATATATATATGTATATACATATGTGTGTGTGTCTACATATATTTATATATTGCATATAATTATATATATATATATATATATATATATATATATATATATATATATATAATATATACACTACATACATTTTGGGCACACACACACACACGAACACATACACACATATACACATTATACATTACCTATGTATTTATTATATATATATTATTCGTGTAAGCGCACACACACACACACAAGCATACACACACACATCGCATACGCACGCACATACACATCACACACACAAGTGCACGCGCGCATGTGTCCCCTTTCTGCCTTCATTATCATTGAAGGGCACCTGAGTTTCCCACAGAAATTGGTGTCGCTTCCCTGGCGAAGTCAGTCTGTGCCTTGGCTGGTGGATACGCGCAGGCGCACTGAGCGCGCATTCGTTAGCGCGAGCACAAGACCCCAGTTGTGTGTATCTCGCACTTAAGCACGCGCGTACACACTCTGACGCTCAAACACACACACACATGCGTACGTACACACACACGCACGTGCGTACGTACACACAAACACACGCACTGTTAAAAACACATACACGTTTATCCACACACACACACATACACGTTCAGTCACACACACACATACACGTTCAGCCACACACACACATACACATACACGTTCAGCCACACACACATATACGTTCAGCCACACACACACATACACGTTCAGCCACACACACACGCATACACTTTCAGCCACACACACACATATACGTTCAGCCACACACACACACACATACACGTTCAGCCACACACACACACATACACGTTCAGCCACACACACATACACGTTCAGCCACACACACACATACACGTTCAGCCACACACACACACATACACGTTCAGCCACACACACACACACATACACATTTAGCCACACACACACATACACGTTCAGCCACACACATACACGTTCAGCCACACACATACACGTTCAGCCACACACACACATACACGTTCAGCCACACACACACACACATACACGTTCAGCCACACACACACACACATACACATTTAGCCACACACACACATACACGTTCAGCCACACACACACACACACATACACGTTCAGCCACACACACAGATACACGTTCAGCCACACACACACATACACGTTCAGCCACACACACACACACACATACACGTTCAGCCACACACACACACACACACATACACGTTCAGCCACACACACAGATACACGTTCAGCCACACACACATACACGTTTAGCCACACACACACATACACGTTCAGCCACACACACACACACATACACGTTCAACCACACACGCACACACACACATATGAACATGCATACAGATACATGCTTAATTTGTTCATCAAAATCTCACACACACACATATATACAAGTAAACACACATACAGATCCATAGAAGGAAAACACACACACGTGCATTCATATAAGCAAATACATGCACACAGATACACGTTCATATAAACAAGCTCACACACATACATACATCCATTCATATAAGCAAACTCACACACACACAATCATATAAGGAAACACACACATACACAAACTCATCCGAACACATACACACACAAACATACACACACATACATTCATATAAGGAGACTCTCTCACACACACATTCAAAAAAGCATTCATATAAGGAAACACACATACACACACATGCACACACACACACGCACATGCACACACACACACATGCACACACACACATTCATATAAGCAAACACACACATACACAAGCACATACACACACATACATACACACACACATTCATATAAGGAAACTCTCTCACACACACATACACACACATTCAAATAAGCAAATACGCGCATTCATATAAGGAAACACACACACATGCACACACATTCACACACATGCACAAACTCATACACACACGTACACACATGCACACACACATATAAGCAAGCATACACAAACACATTCACACACATACATACACACACATTCATATAAGGAAACTCTCTCACACACACATACACTCACATTCAAATAAACAAATACGCGCATTCATATAAGGAAATACACATGCACACACACACACATACATGCACACACACATACACACACGCACACACACATTCATATAAGCAAACACACACGTACACAAACACACATACGCACGCACGCATTCATATAAGCGAACATATAAACACACACAGGCACAGCAACAAACACATACACTCATATACACATAAACATACACACATACACACTGACATATGCACATGTACACAAATATGAACACCCTCTCACATAAATACACGCACACACACACATACACATGTACACGCACACACTCCCATAAACATACAGACATAAATATATACACAAAACCACACACATAAACAAATACGCCTAAACACACACACTCACCATCAAATGCACACACACGTAACAGAACATACACGAACACACACACACAGATACAATCATATAAACACTTGCCTAGACACACACACACACACACACACACACACACACACACACACACACATATATATATATATATACCATCATATAATACACACACACACATATATACACAAACACACACACATATATATATATACACACACACAGATATATATGAACGCCATCATATAAACACACACATTGGTAGATAAGGGATATGCACACACACGCGCGCATAAACACACATACACACAAACACACGCACGCGCATACACAAATGCAGGAACTTCCTTAATAAATGTATTCTTTCTTTGACTCTTTATCTAACTGACCAACTCTCCTAATACTGACCAGGTCATCACTGTCTCTCTTTCCCTATCCCCCACTCTCTGTCACTCTCCCTCTAACTAACTAAAACGTCCACTCTATCCCTTAACACTAACCCTAACCGTAAACCTATTTCGTTACTACCCACAAGGGGCTAAACACAGAGGTGACAAACAAGGACGGACAAACGGATTAAGTCGATTATATCGACCCCAGTGCGTAACCGGTACTTATTTAATCGACCCCGAAAGGACGAAAGGCAAAGTCGACCTCGGCAGAATTTGAACTCGGAACGTAACGGCAGACGAAATACTACTGAGCATTTCACCCGGGATGCTAACGATTCTGCCAGCTCGCGGCCCTTGACACTTTACCCTAATCCTCACCAGATCATCACTCCCTCACTATTCACTTCCGGGGGCGACCATTCCCTTTCTTAGCATTGAAGATCTCTGACGCTTGAACCATCCTTCCGATCTTTCAAACCGCAAGCACCAGTGCATGGCGGGTGGGGCACAGGGATATGATGGTGATGATGATGTACCTATTATCCGAATAAGAAGCGAAAAAATATATACTTTAACACAACTTCAATTATCAGTCACAATTGTTTCTGCACCCACTCTCTTTTGAATGCCAGTTTACGCAAATGTTAAGAGTGGAGATTTAAACCATATTTCAGAACAAGAGAGGAGACACTGATGGTCCTCTGGAAAACTTTCGTCCTCAGCCGCTGGGACTACTGCTCCCAACTATGGTCACCGCACAATATAAAACTAACAGCAGAACTCGAAGCAATTCAAAGAAGCTACACATAGAAGATCGTCTCAATGGAAAATATCAGTTACTGGGAAAGACTGAAAGTATTAAACCTCTTCTCCCTAGAGCGAAGGCGGGAGAGATATGCGGTGATATACATCTGGAAAATCCTGGAGGGTCTTGTCCCAAACTTTGACATTCAAAGTTACCCCAACCGCAGAACTGTATGGTGCCAAAGATTCCAACATCACCATCAAAATACAGGACCAGATACTGCAACAGCTTGGGTTTCAGAGGACCACAGCTCTTTAACATCCTCCCTAAATACCTGAGAGACTTGCATGGTGTGGATGTGGGTTTCTTTAAAATTAAATTGGACCTCTTCTTGTCGGGGGTCCCAGATGAACCTACCTCACGATAGGAGACACAGATGCGGGCAGCGGCATCGAACTCCCTTGTTGACCAAGTGCCACGTATCAGAGGTGGATTCACATATTAGTGTAGCTCATTCAGCGGTGGTGCCCCAGCAAGGCCACGGCCTTCGGGCTAAAACATTTTTAAGGATTTAAGGATAATATATATATATATATATATACATCATATATATACATATATATATATATATATATATATATATATATATATATATATATAGATATATATAATATATATAATTATATACATATATATATATATACATATATACATATATATATGTATATCTATATATATAAAACTGTAGTTGTGTGAGTGTCTGTCCCCTTCGATTTATATTCCTAACTACTCTCACGTTTTGCGGTGCAGTTTAACCAAATTCGGGTATCTTATAGTCGTGATTCATATCGAGCCCGTCTGGCTATTAGCGCGCGTCTACGATGAGTCTACGATTTTAAAAATAATTTAACATCATTTTTTATTCCATTTTAATGCATATTTTTTCGTGTGTCGATGGCGGCGGAGTTGGCGTCCACGCTCACACCTGCACCTGTTTGCTTCTCCTCCTTCTTCTCTCCCTCGTGAAGCTGTGGGGAAGGGTGTGTAAGGAAATCAACGTCGTAATGTGTTGTGAAGGAGACCAGCGTTCTTTTAGAACAACGACTTCATGGCTTGAAGTCGCCAAAACAGAAATCGCTAAAAAAGCTGAAACAGATCCACAAAAACGGCAAAAATCGCCACACAGGGCAGGTTTCCTGTGCAAACAATTTGCACAACCGAATGTTTTAGTTGTTGCACAAATCTTTATATATAAAAGTGAAGTTGTGTGTCTGTCTCCTACGATTTCGATTCCTAACTACTCCCACATTTTGCGGTGCAGTTTAACCAAAACCGGGTATCTTATAGTCGTGATTCATATCGAGCCCTTCTGGGTATTAGCGCGCGTCTGTGATGAGTCTACGATTTTAAATATAATTTACCATCATTTTTTTCCATTTTAATGCATTTTATCTCGGGCACGTGTACTGGTTTCGTGCAGCAGGATGACGTCGGTAACAGCGACTGCAACGTCGAAAAGTGGCCCAGCTAGGAGCAGCGGAGAGGGGCTGAGGAAAGAACGTGTGCGACCGTTCAAAGGACAGTGTTTCCGGTGCCAAGGTCCACACATGGTGCGTGACTGCGCGTCGCCCAAGCCTGAGGTGATTTGCTACCGGTGTCGAGAGCCAGGGCATGTAGCCAGCGAGTGAAATGGACCAGCGGGGAAACGGACCGCGGGAGACTACTGCGCCGGTAGTTGTCCCTTTGGATTAGTAGTGGCGCGTTTATCATCGCTACCTGTGGTCGACATTCTGGTGAAGGGGAAGATGTCGCGAGCCCTGGTGGACACGGGCTGTACAACGACCCTGATGACTACGGAAGTGGCATCCACCAGAATGTCGTCAATGTATGAATTGAAGTGAGTTCGAGGGGGAGGTGGAGCGGTGGATTAAGGAGGGCATAATGATCCCTTGGGAAACAGAAGAGAGCGGAGTCCTGCCACTGATGGCGGTGATACAGCCCACAAAGCATAAGGTCAGGCCAGTGCTTGACTTCCGAGACCTGAATGACCACGTGTCGTGTCATACAGGCGGCGAGGCCACGGATGTCTGCGGAGACACCTTGCGAGAGTGGAGGCAGACGACGGGGGCCTCCACGATTGTTGATTTGAAGTCGGCATACCTACAGGTGCATGTGGCTGAGAAATTATGGAAGTGCCAGCTCGTCAGGTATAGGGGCCGGACGTACTGTCTGACCAGGTTGGGATTCGGGCTGAATTCAGCGCCGAAGATTATGGCAACAATTCTCAAGGCCATCCTGGGGAAGGTGGACAGAGTAAAAAGGGCCACCAATTCATACATCGATGACATTCTGGTGGATGAAACCGTGATATCAGCAACGGAGGTCATAGGCCACCTGAAGAGTTTTGGACTGATCGCCAAGCCGCCAGAGGCTATGGAGGGAGGTGCTGCACTGGGCCTCAAGCTATGGAGAGACAAGGCCGGCGCCTTGGTGTTCCGGCGAGGGAATGAGGTCCCTGAACTGGGCGCCAGCATGAGTAGACGGGAACTGTTCTCTGTGTGTGGGAAGCTGGTGGGACACTACCCGATTGCAGGCTGGCTCCGGACAGCATGTAGCTTCATCAAGAGACGAGCCGAAGGAGTGAAGTGGAATGATAAAGTGGTGGAGAGGACGATCGACATGATGCAGGAAGTCTTGGTCAGAGTAGGAGCAGAGGACCCAGTGAGGGGCAGCTGGTATGTTCCCAAATCAAAGAGCGGGATCGTATGGTGTGACGCCAGTAGCATCGCAATAGGGGTTGTCTTGGAAGTGGGCGGTGTCACGGTGGAAGATGCAGCCTGGCTCAGGAAGATGGATGACTGCAATCATATCAACGTGGCGGAGTTGGATGCCGTGCTGAAGGGGGTGAACCTAGCCTTGAAGTGGGGGTTGCACACCATAGAAATCAGGACTGATTCGGCCACTGTACTTGGTTGGGCGACAACAGTCATCACCGATGAGCGGAGGGTGCGGACCAAAGGGGCTGCAGAGATGCTGGTAAAGCGTCGATTAGGAATACTGCGTGAACTAACCACTGAGTTCAATCTGAAGCTGAGCGTGATCTTTGTGCCTTCCGAGAAGAACAGGGCAGACGTCCTGACCAGGGTAAAGCGAGCCTGGTTGCAGGTGCCAGAGGATGCGAAGCAGGCTGTAGCTGCAGTATGCCGTCTGAGCGACTCGGAGTTACGGAGACTGCACACCATGCATCACATGGGTGTGGACAAGACATTGTTCCTAGCCAGAAAAGTTGACTCCGACGTAACAAGACAGAGCGTGCAGAGAGTGGTTAGCAGTTGTGACAGGTGCCAGTCCATCGACCCTGCTCCGG
>NC_043022.1:19072689-19090189 GCF_006345805.1 Octopus sinensis
TGCGGGTGTCTAAGTACATACATATCCGATACGTAAACATATATATGTGTGTGTGTGTGTGTGTGTGTGTGCGTATGAAGATGCGTGTAGACATTTGCATTGATATCTTACGTACGTGCATATATATATACATATATGTGTGTGCGCGTGTGTGTATACACACACACACATATAGTTATATATATATATATTATATATATATATTATATATATATATGCATACATTTACATATATACATATATATGTATATACATACAGTTACATATGTGCATATATATATATATATATATATATATATATACATGTTTTTACATATATATATATATATATATATATATATATATATATATAGCTCCATACGTATTTATATTTACAGATATATATATATATATATATATATATATATATTATATATATATATATATATATATATATATATTTACATGTGTGTGAGTGTCTGTGTGTCGGTGTGTATTAGTGTGTTCATGCCTGCGTGCGTATCTACCTGTAGAAATATTAAACTATAAAGCTATTATTGATCAATAAGATCATATTGGATTTTTTGCAATCGATATAATTATTATTTATTCCTTTATAATAATAATAATAATAATAATAATAATAATAATAATAATAATAATAATAATAATAAATGCCCTGATGCAGTACCAGGCAGTAGCTCTCATGGCTTCTGATCTTAACTGATTGGAAGTGTTATCATGTACATTGTTTTGTCTTGGTATAAAAGATGGGCTACAGCAAATATTCTGCTCAATTCCACAGATTTGCTTGTCAGTTGTTTGACCTTAACCAGTTGAGCATGTCCCTTAGTGGCTGAAGATATGTGCATCTCTGATCACGAGCAGAAGTAGTGGGGGAGCATCATAGCCATGTGTTGAGAGGGATTCTTTGGGGTTTGAATAGTTCACCTCTGGAAACATGGGTGGTTCTTTCAACATCCTTAAACAACCCTTATTCAGGGACCGTTTGAGCGGGATGGGCTACTCAACCTGAAGAAAATTCTAACTGGGCCCCACCTGCAAGGTCATGTGCTGTTTATCTTGATATGAGATCACCATGTCGCGCACATATGGTTGTGATGCATGTGCCTGGTGTACCTTTATCAGACGGGTAGTCATGATGGGTATATTGGGCTTCGTATATTTTACCCCAGTGTCACTTTGATGGCATGAACTGCTCTCTCACTCAATAATAATAATAATAATAATGATGATGAAAATAATAATGATAATGATAATAATAATAATAATAATAATAATAATAATAATAATAATAATAATAATAATAATAATAATAGGGGGAGAGGGACACACCAGTACTCAACTGGTACTTATTTCATCGATCCCGAAAGGATGAAAGGCAAAGTCACCTTAAATAATGATAATAATAATTCTTTCCCTTGGGAGCACAAGGCCTCAAATTTGGGGTAAGGGATTAAGTCGATAACATCGACCTCAGTGCGTAACTGGTACTTATTTAATCGACTCCGAAAGGATGGAAGGCAAAGTACGTTCTGAGTTCAAATTCCGCCGAGGTCGACTTTGCCTTTCATCCTTTCGGGGTTGATTAAATAAGTACCAGTCACGCACTGGGGTCGATATAATCGACTTAATCCGTTTGTCTGTCCTTCTTTGTCCTCTCTGTGTTTAGCCCCTTGTGGGTAGTAAAGAAATCGGTATTTCGTCTGCCGCTACGTTCTGAGTTCAAATTCCGCTGAGGTCGACTTTGCCTTTCATCCTTTCGGGGTCGATTAAATAAGTACCAGTTACGCACTGTGGTCGATGTAATCGACTTAATTCGTTTGTCTGTCCTTGTTTGTCCTCTCTGTGTTTCAGCCCCTTGTGGGTAGTAAAGAAATAGGTATTTCGTCAGCCGCAACGTTCTAAGTTCAAATTCCGCCGCGGTCGACATTGCCTTTCATCCTTTCGGGGTCGATTAAATAAGTACCAGTTACACACTGAGGTCGATATAATCGACTTAATCCGTCTGTCTGTCCTTGTTTGTCCTCTCTGTGTTTTATATTTTATCTTCAGAGGAAACATACAAGACGTTCTAATGAAAAGTTATCTACAATCGATAAAATAGATCTTTATTAAAAACATTTGTAGATAATTTCTGATGTCAGTTTGAGAGATAAGAGCCAAGACGTTACGAGAACTTCTACATTGATTTTTTTATGGCAGATTGCTAAAACCAGACCACATCTTAATCACTAAAGACAGTCCGCATCTTAATCGCCAAAGCCAGCTTGCATCTAATCTAAAGGTTTGAGTGTCATAAGTTATATGTTGCTTCTTATTTGCTTTTCGCCAAATCGATGTTTTCCTTATTCAGTAATTGTGCTACCGAGAGACAGGTCACGGGCGGAAGTGTGACTCTGAGGTCAAAAGACTCGTTGTTTTGCAACTACATGCTTTGGGATTCAATCCTCTTGCGCGACACTTTGGATTTTTGCTGATGTCCTGCGACTGACCAATGCTTTGTAAGTGAATTTTGGAAAAAGAAACTGCGTGAAAGGTCGACATGTATACACACACACACACACACACACAAATACACACACACACACACACACACCACACACACATATATATATAATATATATATATATTATATATAATATATATATATATATATATATAATATATATATATATATATATATACGAGCAAAACGCCCCATCCCCGCTCAGTGGACGGTGCTGAGTTGTCAAACATTTAAACCAAATTTTCTCAATATTTTTGCCAGCTCGCCGCCTTAGTAGAAATAATATTAGAAAACAGATAGCGGAGTGACTAAAGTATTAGATAGCCAACTAAGAAGGCGATAATACTTGATCCATTTTATCTGTAAACAAGAAACTAGGATCTTTTCGGTTTGAACGGCAGTTTTTTCTAGCAGAGTTATATGAAATTGTCACCCATAATTATGACCCTAGTATCAATCTCTTGCATTTCAATCTGTTTTAAGTTTAGGGGTAGGGGGAAGGGTATCATTTTTTCTTCAGAAATGTAAATAAACCCAATCTGTTTCTTAAACGAGGGACATATTCATACGGCACAGAATGTTTTTCACCTCAATAGACGTCATTGATTGGTTGAAATTGCAGAAATTAAAGAAAAACAACAACAAATATCTTACAAACTATAGAATTTCCTTAATAAAGCCAAGAGAAAAAGATGTTTTATAAACACATTCTACCAGTATACGAAGTTTAAAAGTGTTTAGTTACATGGAAATTATGTAAAAAAAAAACTGCCGTTCAAACCGAAAAGATCCGGCGATATTTCTTGATCCATTTTATCTGTAAACAAGAAACTGATTTGGAGGCTTACTTTAATTTGAGTCGACAGTGCAGGCTTCAAGGTTAATTCTGAAGTGTTATTCATATTAAATGTTGAATTTCCATATATTAGACATATTTCTAAAGACGCTACTGTTCTTTCATTACAATGTCGACTTTGCCTCAAGTGAGACAGGTGTGCAATCGACAAAATACATAAATTCAATGTGCTGAAACAGCTCTCTTCCAGGCAATTCCACCACAAGTAATAGAGAAGCGATCATTAAGTCTCTGCTTGTTAAACCGTTGCTTGCCTACAAACTACTTCAGTTAATTATTCTTATTATTAGCGACCCAAATGAAAATCTTCCCTCTTGGCAGTGTCCTTGCTTGAAAATATGAATATTTATATTCATATTATAAATATCCATCTTGGTATGTAGAAATTATACATACATACATACATATACACGCGCGCTCATACTTAAAACTTGATACATTTTTTTAATGTAAAGTCGACAGAGACAGAGAGGGGCGGAGAGTGACATGGAAAAATATACAGTGAATCCTCGCTAAGCCGCATTAATAGTACTGAAAGATCTTTTCGGTTTGACCAGCAGTTTTTTTAAATAATTTCCACGTAACTAAAAAATGTTAAACTTCGTATACTGGTAGAATGTGTTTATAAAACATCTTTTTCTCTTGGCTTTATTGAGAAAATTCTATAGTTTGTAAGCTATCTCTTGTTTATTTTTCTTCAATTTCTGCAATTTCAACCAATCAATGACGTCTATTGAGGTAAAAACATTTTGTGCCGTATGAATATGTCCCTCGTTTAAGAAACAGATTGGGTTTATTTACATTTGTGAAGAAAAAAAGATACCCTTCCCCCCACCCCTAACCCTAACCCTAACCCTAAAACATATTGAAATGCAATAGATCGATTCTAGGGTCATAATTATGGGTGACAATTTCATATGACACCGCTAGAAGAAGCTGCCGTTCAAACCGAAAAGATCCCTAGTCTGGTTTATAGCTTTCCCCCATTTCACAACCATATAACAACATTTATCCTGACCAAAATTTGCATGTACGTACGTATGTATGTACGTACGTATAAGCACGTACATGCATATGTACGTATGTATGTAAATGTATATATGATGTAGGAAGAGAAGTAGGACTAATAACTTCAGATTATTTTGATAATTCATTATTATTGAACTTATTAATTAATAAAGCAATTATTAAAGTTAGCTATTCACAATATAAGAGGATAATGTTAGTCTTGTATAATTACATGGAGATGAAAGAAATGTGTGTGATTGGCAATGAACATTTGCTACAACGGAAAAAAAGATTTAAAAACAAAATCAAGTCTACGGATAAACAATCCTGCCTGTTGCCATTAATGTTTGAATGTATGTATGTATGTATGTATGTATGTATGTATGTATGTATGTATGTATGTATGTATGTATATGTATATGTATGCATGTGTTTGTACGAATGTATGTCTGTATGTATGTTATGTATGTGTTCGTCGGTCAGTTTTGTTAACAAAACTGTCTGATGAACGGGAACGTGAAACTCCGAGTAACACATTTTATTATATTTCTGCTCCTTTTAAATAAAGCATATTACTTTACCTCTAGTATTTGAGTACTCTTTTTTTCCACCTTGTTTCACATAAATGTGCTTACTCCGGTATATATATATATATATAATATATATATATATATATATATATATATATATATATACATACATAGGGAGAGTTTACAAAAAAAAAAACAAAAGACGAAGACAGGTGGTGTACAAAACAAACATATGTATTAGTATAACGCTCAGGAATTGAAAAAGTCTTTTACGTTTCGAGCCTACGCTCTTCTACAGAAAGGGACACAGAAAAAAAACAAGGAGAGAAACAAGGAGAGAAAAAATTGTGTGTAGTGGCTAATGATCTATACGACAGGCTCCTTTCAGTTTCTGTCTACCAAATCGACTCACAAAGGCTTTGGTCGGCCCGATACTATAGAAGAAGGCCCAAGATACTAAGCAGTAGCATTGAATCCGGAAACATTTGGCTAAGATCACAATACACCGACCGGTCTGGGAACCTAGACCACGATCAATGCACAGGGATATGAACCTTCACATCAAACATTAAGCCAGTTAGATATTTGCAATGATTGAAAAAAACACAAAACCTATTCAAACCCTCACTTGTATACTTGTATTGATATCAATACAATATCAATATCAAACGAACAAGATATTATTATCATTGATTTTCTTTTTCGTTTTTTTTTTTGTGTGTGTTTTTTTTTTTTTTTTCATAATTCAGATAGCAGCAAATTGATTTTGTATGAATCAATCCTGGTCTTAATTCTGCTGTTTATCCTGAGAATTTTGTTTTCCTTTATCTGAAACCAAACTATTAAAAGCCACATTATTAATCCACTGTTTGCCAAACGAATATTTACTATAGCATGCCCGTGGCACTTCTCTTTAATTTGCTACTGTAATCTACTGAATTGCATTTCTAATTTACTAGATATCGTCTTGTCTAATTTGTAGCGACTTCATGTTCTTTATGGTTAAAAACGTTCTAATTTTGTAACGAAGCTCCAATACTATTATCCTGTTTTTTTTTTCTTCCTTGGCATGCAAATTAACTGTCCAACATTACATTCAACAGCTCGTAAAAATCACAAAATAATTAGGACAGATCTTCTACAATACAGAAGTGGATGCTTCAGCAACTATATGGATGACGTATATGTGTATGCATGCAGTTTGTATATGTATGTATGTATGTATGTATGTATGTATGTATGTATGAATGTATGTGTATATATATACATATGTATGTGTATATATATATATATATATATATATATATATTGGTAAAACGGTAAGATAACAAAAGAAAGAGACCTCAATATTATGTAAATAGAGGAAATTTATCTATACAATAATGTTACATTACTCAATAGTCAAGATAATTATCTTGACTATTGAGTAATGTAACATATTATTGTATATATATATTATATATATATATATATATATATATATATATATAATACATACACCATACTAATCATATCTGTCGGGCATGTGGAAGAGAGTGTAATTTGGCAGGAGGACTTAAACGACATGCAAAGGTACATGAAGCCCAGTTACAACTACAGCCGGCTACTACCGGTAAAGGTAGTTGCCAATTTTGTACAAAACATTGTAGATCTTTAGCTGGGCCAGAAAGTCACATTCGATCACAGCACCAGTAACAGTTAAGCTTCGTGCAATGGCCATACTCGATAACGAGGGGGCAGCCATCATGTATATATATATGTATATATATATATATATATATATATATATATACGTTTAAATATTTGTTGTGCAAGATTTTTTATGTGAAGTCGTGTGTTGAAACAGATATTGTTATATTTCGGAATGGTCATATTGCCAGTTTAGCCAATAAAAACACACGCACTATATATTTGGTGTTATTTTGCTTCAGTGATATTTATTTTTTACATTAATCTTAATCTTATTTCGGCCAAAGTTCTTTCGTCACACTCCTGTGACCGCATCAGTGGTCCTTTGTTTTCTTCTCACTTACTTGTGTCTCTCCTTACTAACCGTCAGCCATTTTGTATTTCTATTGTATGTCTTCATTTGCGCATGCTTATATCTCTATGTGCGTCTATGTTTATTTAGTAACAAGACAGTAACATACGTAGGGGAAACAGCAAGAAGCATTGGAGAGCGGGTGAATGAACATTGGAGACAACTCAAGGAAGGTAAAAGCTCATCGATTCTGTACCAACACGCCGAACAAGAACACGGGGGATCAATCAATAACATAGAGATTAAGATATTGTCCACACATAGAACAGATGCAACAATTAGACAAATTACAGAAGCTACACATATAATAGAAAATAAACCTAGCCTGAATAGAAAACTAGAATGGAGCAATAGCACACACCACAACATATGACGATAGTGGATCCTGCAAACATAATAAATACACAGATAATTAAAGAAATAGAAATGAATAACTATATATATGTATATGTGTATATATATATATATGTATGTGTGTATATATGTGTGTATATATGTATATATGTATATATATATATATATATTTTTTTTTTTTCGATTAGATTTATTATTATTATTACTAATATTGTTGTTATACATACATACAAGCATATGTAATGATAATAATGGGTGGATGTAAACACATGAACAAAATTAGAACAAAAGCAACAACAACAAAAACAAAATACAAATTACAAGAATGTATATAACCAGAAGATACAAATATTACAGGCATCCCCCCCACACACACACACTAAATAAACATAGACGCACATAGAGATATAAGCATGCGCAAATGAAGATTTGGTTTGCAAGATTCTTTATATGAGTTCGTGTGTTGAAGTATATTCTGTTGTGTCTGGGGAGAGTCATTTTCTTTTTGTGCCTTATAATGTAACACACTCACCGGTAAAATTTCCAGTTATTTCTTCTTATTTTTTTTTTATTTTCCTAAAATTTTCGTTGCGTCTTGCAACCTTTTCAATAGTCTTGACTCCGTTATTTACTCTGCGTTCCTTTTTGTTTGTTTGTATGCATGTGTGTGGGTCAGTGTGTGTGTGTGCATCTGTATGTATGTATCCTGTATATTCATGTGCTTGCATGTCCGTGTTTGTGTATTTTCTATGTATGTGTGTGTGTGAGCGTGTGTTTGTAAATGTAAGCACCTCTGTCTCCTTGTGTGTGTATGTCCGTGTGTGTGTGTGTGTGTTTTGCAACTATGTATCATGTTTGTATGTATGGATGTGCATCTCTATATGTGTGGACCCGTGTCTCCATATGTGTCCTTGTGTGGAGTAAAGTGTGTGTGTGTATATATGGTCAAGTGTGTCAGTCTCCATTTGCGTATGTGTGCTTGTCTGTTCTTATAACCTATGTACCTATCCGTCTGTATGTTGATCTGTTTATTTTCATATCCATATGCTTACATACAAAAAAAATTCCACACACACACACTCATACCCACACACATACATACATCTATCTACATAACAGTCCACTAACTATTCTACTCTACCTGTGTATTATATTTACTATGTATATCTCCTATTTAGTATTGGGGAGGTTTCTTTTATAAGGATGTACTCCCGTATTTGTCTGAGTGTTGGGTCTTTTGGGTGCTTGGATAAGATGCGGATGTCAAGTTGACCCAAGTTGCCTCCATGGTGGTCTTTGGCATGTTGTTAGAGTATGGAGGACTGTTTTTTGTCGTCCTATTGTCTCAGATGTTCATTTAGTCGTTCCGCAATGCTTCTAGATGTCTCCCCTATGTACGTGACACACACACACACATATATAGGGTAATCGTGAGCCGAATACCCTAACCAATAAGCTACGCGCCTTCACAACTGGGGTGTACAGTTAACATGGTTACGAAACGTGAAGTTGGCTGTATTCATATTTGCTTACGAACTTATTACGTCCACCTTAGCGAAAGCGGAGGTATTGTTTTCAGCCGTTTGTTTGTTTGTTCTTTTGTTTGTCCATGGACAAGATATCTCAAGAACCACTGGATGGACTCGGATGAAACTTTCAGGGATGTTTGGCTTCGTGACAGGCAAGAACTGATTAGATTTTGGGATCGATCCGGTCCAGACAAGGATTCTGGATTATTTTACTCTTTACTCTCTTTTACTTGTTTTAGACATTTGACTGCGGCCATGCAGGAGCACCGCCTTTAGTCGAGCAAATCGACTCCAGTTATTTCTTATTTTTTTTATTTTCCTAAAATTTTCGTTGCGTCTTGCAACATTTTCAATAGTCTTGACTCCGTTATTGACACTGCGTTCCTTTTTGTTTGTTTGTACGCATGTGTGTGGGTCAGTGTGTGTGTGTGTGCCTATAAATGCATACATGTACGTATGTATGTGTGTATATATGTGTATGTGTGTGCATCTGTATGTATGTATCCTGTATATTCTTTGTAAGCCTAGTACTTATTCTATCGGACTATTTTGCCGAACCGCTACGTTACGAGGACGTAAACACACCAGCATCGGTTGTCAAGCGATGTTGGGGGACAAACAAAGACACACAGTTTTTTTTACTTAATTTTTAAGAGCGGTCGGGTTCCCTTATAGTATTCTCGCTTGCGAGAGCAGTCGAGTTTATTTCAAATATTCTCATTTTAAAAATAATCTCTGGCTAATCGTCGAGAGGACGTAGGTGATGCCTTGGCGGAGGTTTGCGCTCTATGAGTGCTCTTGTTAAATATTAAATTAAAATATCATATTCTCTTTTTTTTTTTTTTTTACTCTTTTTACTTGTTTCAGTCATTTGACTGCGGCCATGCTGGAGCACCGCCTTTAGTCGAGCAACTCGACCCCGGGACTTATTCTTTGTAAGCCCAGTACTTATTCTATCGGTCTCTTTTGCCGAACCGCTAAGTGACGGGGACGTAAACACACCAGCATCGGTTGTCAAGCAATGCTAGGGGAACAAACACAGACACACAAACACACACTTACATATATATACATATATACGACAGGCTTCTTTCAGTTTCCGTCTACCAAATCCACTCACAAGGCATTGGTCGGCCCGGGGCTATAGCAGAAGACACTTGCCCAAGATGCCACGCAGTGGGACTGAACCCGGAACCATGTGGTTGGTTAGCAAGCTACTTACCAAACAGCCACTCCCTACAGATTAAATTTGGTTCTTCGCTATTATTTCGTCCAGTTGGCTTTCACGCTGTTGTTCATTGCTAAAGAAGTTTTAATTAATAATGATTATATCATGCAATAGTCGGAGTGGTGTCCCCGGCTTTATTGTTGCTGTCATTCCAAGTTATACATAATTTATAAATTTCTCATCCCAGAAATACAGAACTGTTTTAAATATGGAGGAAAAGCGCTAAGCAGTGATATGTGAAATTTCAATGTTGTTATTAGTCCAAATATGAATGATGCACGCTCGAATTGGGGAACAAGCTACTCACTGCATTTTATTACGGAGAATAATTCACTCACGGTGAGCCGCCGTATAGTGCTGTCAGTCCTCGTGCGGTGACTAGAAAAACGTAGGAGAGGTGATCTCTTAATTCCGCTCTCAGTATCATCTGCTTAGTGTCTGTGACTAATGAAGAGACAACTATTCCGAAATATTGTTTTCTACTCTGGCACAAGGCCCAAAATTTTGGGGGAGAGGGTCAGTCGTTTAAATCGATCCCAGTACGCAACTAGTACTTAATTTATCGATCCCGAAAGGATGAAAGGTAAAGTCGACCTCGGCGGAATTTTAACTCAGAACATAAGGACAGACGAAATACCTATTTCTATTTCTTTACTACCCACAAGGGGCTAAACACAGAGAGGACACAGTCTAATGACTGAAACAAATAAAAGAAAAGGACATCAACCAAATTTAGGAATATATCAGCGCGAGTATATCAGTGTATTTACAATCCAAAGACCCAGCATTCGGTGCCGTACGATGCTAATCATAAATATGATACCTGAGTTAGCTAACCATTATTTCAATCTTTAGGTCGCAATTATCATCCTACGTGGTTTATCAAAACTAATTAGTCACGTGACAATTAGAGACAGTCTTTCACACCACGTTGTCCCCTATACAAATTTTCTGCTCAGACCTGTCTTTACCAATTCTTTTTGCCATCAACGTTTCATTATTCCCATTGCTTAGATTTCTGTCCCAGCTTTCAGACCATTTTATTCAGAACAATAAGATATCAGTCAAGGATTAACACATTTTTTCAATGCATTCAGAGGGTTCGGTTCTGACTAATTAATATAGGTACAATTATCAAATTGATGCACTGAATTACATTAAGACAAGGAGTTTCTTTTTTTCTCTCCTCTTTTTTTCGCTATTATATGCAAAATAGTAACTTTTATCTATGTCTAAAGATTTGGTATTGACAAATCCTAAATCTTATTAAGAGTTTCGTGGCTTGGAATACGTTGTGCTCAACTTAAATCTCCAACTGAAGAGAATGTGCACGATAAAACTTGTCGGATCTTCCAGCCCTTCCTGCTGTCGTTGAATATAATTAAAACAAATGATTCTGGCTGTTAGATTAATTATTATGAATTAGAAGAGAACAAAGATATGAGGAGCTGATTACTGGTCGCTTAATTATTTTCTACGTATCCTTATGTAAATCCACGGCGAGTTTGCACTTATTGGTATGGAAGTCATAATAGCAGATTCTGTTATTCTAGAATATTTTTGATATTGTAACGTTGCGACAAGACTAATCCCTTTAAGCAGGAAAAAACAATCAAACATAGGCGCAACTACGTGGTCTCGAGTTCAGTTCTGTTCCGCTGCATTTTGGACAAGTTAATTCTACTATAGCCCCGGACTGACCACTGCCTTGTCAAGGAATTTGGTAAAGAGAAACTGTGTGGAAGCCGGTTGTATATATATTATGTATCTATTTGTGTATGTATGTGTGAATGCATGTCTATGTATGTGTGTATGTATTTATATATGCATGTCTATGTATGTTTGTTGATAGAAAGACAGACAGACAGACAGACAGATAGATAGATAGATAGATAGATAGATAGATAGATAGATAGATAGATAGATAGATAGACAGATAGATAAATAGATAGATAGACAGATAGATAGACAGATAGACAGACAGACAGACAGACAGACAGACAGACAGACAGACAGATAGATAGATAGATAGATAGATAGATAGATAGATAGATAGATAGATAGATCGCCATTACCTTCTGTCGGAGTCACGTGGAGCTTAGGTGTTTCCCTCTTAAACACATACATCGTCCGGTCTGAGATTCGAACCCGTGATCACTTGACCGCTTGTCCGCTGCTCTAACCACTAGGCCATGTGCCTCCACAAATGAATAAAATATCATTACAAAATTCCGATTTGTTTTGAGTACCCCCTCGTATATGATGCACAGGAAAGTCAAAAGATTAAGCTATTTCTGAAGGAATAACTAACTAGTCTTATTTAACTGCTATTTAATCTTTTGCCTGTCCAATGCATTTTCATAATTTTGTCCTGAAAATCCATGCTTGCTTTCAGATTTTTAGTAAATCCTTCTTTCATACGTTCTGAGTATCAAAAATGCTTTCCTTTCATAACTTCCTAGTTAGCTTTGGTGTTTGAAAAAAATGGCTATGTGTATCATATATGATGTATGGACATCAGAGAAATACGACCTGTGCATCACATGTGATTGGCAGGAGAGTTAAAGAATTAAATTTTTACAGAATCGTGTTGATTTAAAAGAAAACCCACTGAGAATTCTTTAATTACGATTTTTAATTTCCTCGCTTCCTTTGTTAATTGTTACCAAAATATGAATTTTAATAAAATTGTGACGTTAAATTTGTCTTTACGCCTCGGTCGTTTTTTCTGTTAGAGGCTTACATTTAAGTACCATCAAAATAAAAAA
This sequence comes from Octopus sinensis, assembly GCF_006345805.1. Classification (NCBI taxonomy): domain Eukaryota; kingdom Metazoa; phylum Mollusca; class Cephalopoda; order Octopoda; family Octopodidae; genus Octopus; species Octopus sinensis. Next base: position 19,085,513 of record NC_043022.1, read on the forward strand.
AATCAACATCATCGTCATCATCATCATCATTGACGTCTTCAACATCATCACAATCATTGCCATCATCCCCATTGTCAACATCAACACCACCACCATACCATTGTCATCGTCATCATCGGCATTATCATTGTCGTCATCGTCGTCGTCGTCGTTGTCGTTGTCGTCGCCGTCGTCAACATTGTCATCATATTTTAGAAATTTTCAAAGTGAAATTATGGATATGTGCCCTTCTTTTCGAATAGGTCAAACGGTATGCATTGATCCTGAAGGATTGCTTGGAGACGCATCATATTTTGCAGAAATCTGCCACATAATTGTGTCTCTACAGCTTCAACCTATTAGTAGCTTCTTTTTCAGCCCTCTGCATTTTAGAAATGCCGCCAAACATTTTTCCGGTGTGCTAACTAGTCTGCCAACTCGCCGCATTAATGACACAATATCGTATAGTAAACAACAGTGTGATTGTAAATTTAATGTGACAGTAAATAACAATAAAATTACTGAACTTGAAATAATGGTTACTATACATAATCGTAAGCATGTGAAAAGACAATAGCTATAAAAACTGTCGGTATTTTAATGCTTGTTGCTATTAGAATGTTTGAACATTTCTCTATAACAAAGCAAAATTTATTATAGAATTTATTACGGAATAAAGTTCTTTGTTACATGTTCGTAATACACCATATATCAGTTTTGTTGTGGAGGCGCAATGGCCCAGTGGTTAGGGCAGCGGATCGCGCTCGTAGGATCGCGGTTTTGATTCCCAGACCGGGCATTGTGAGTGTTTATTGAGCGAAAACACCTAAAGCTCCACGAGGTTCTGGCAGGGGGTGGTGGTGAACCCTGCTGTACTCTTTCACCACAACTGTCTCTCACTCTTTCTTCCTGTTTCTGTTGTACCTGTATATCAAAGGGCCAACCTTGTCACACTCTGTGTCACGCTGAACTCAATCTGTTTCTTAAACGAGGGACATATTCATACGGCACAGAATGTTTTTTTTACCTCAATAGACGTCAGTAATTGGTTGAAATTTCAGAAATTGAAGCAAAAAAACAACAAATATCTTACAAACCATAGAATTTTCTCAATAGAGCCAAGAGAAAAAGATGTTTTATAAACACATTCTACCAGTATACGAAGTTTAAAATTTTTTAGTTACCTAGAAATTATGTTAAAAACTGCCGTTCAAACCGAAAAGATCCTTAATTTTCTTCTTTGTCGCACTTTTCGGTACAGTTTATTGAGAATATATCCTGCTACAGCACAGTAGAAACAATCAGTTTGAATCGGGGTGAAGATAAGACGTTTTATCTCGCACCTGCCAAAATTTCATTACACCTTAATTTTCTCGAACCTTATTTATTTAATTATTTCTCATACGCAATTAATTATCTAAATAGTACTTAATGACTTATTTTTAAAATAGGTAGAAATGAGCAAATATATTTTATCAGTTTAAGATTAACTCGTTAACCCAAATTTTTAATTTAACAAATTTTTACCAAATGTTTTATGATTTTAAGCGTAAATTCAATGTGTTATATATGCAACACTGATTCTTATATATTTATATATTTTATATGATGTTTATAGATTTGGATTTTTTCGGTTTGAACGGCAGATTTTCTAGCGGTGTCATATGAAATTGTCACCCATAATTATGACCCTAGTATCGATCTATTGCATTTCAATCTGTTTTAGGGTTGGGGTTAGGGTTAGGGGTGGGGGGAAGGGTATCTTTTTTCTTCAAAAATGTAAATAAACCCAATCTGTTTCTTAAACGAGGGACATATTCATACGGCACAGAATATTTTTTACCTCAATGGATGTCATCGATTGGTTGAAATTGCAGAAATTGAAGAAAAAAACAAATATCTTACAAACTATAGAATTTTCTCAATAAAGCCAATAGAAAAAGATGTTTTATAAACACATTCTACCAGTATACGAAGTTCAAACCGAAAAGATCCCTCATTTCATCTACTTTACCACACTGCGCAAAATGCATAGCGGCATTTCGCCCGTCTCTTCGTTTTGAGTTCAAATTCCGCCAAAGTTAACTTTGCCTTTCATTCTTCCGGGGGTCGATAAAATAAGTACCTGCTGAATACTGGGGTCGATGTAACCGACTTCTCTCCTCACCCCAAAATTGCTGGCTTTGCACCAAAATTTGAACTCAATACACACACACACACACACACACACACGCACGCACGCGCACGCACGCACACACACATACACGCACGCGCACACATGTGTTTTTGTGTGCTAATGGGAAATTTACCTGTAGTTTCTCTACAATCACGAATAATCTGTGAATAGTTTGAACTATTTTCCTGTGGCTTCTACGTTAATTATTCTTTGACGAGTCAAATATATGTTGGGTGGAGGGGAACACATGACAAAAATTTCTTAATGCCTGTAGAGAAACATCTTATTAACGGCATATCTAAGCCTCAAATTAATCTCTTGTGAATGTATGGAATAATGTATGAAGCGGCATGTGTTATTCATATCTTGCAAGTGAATGGCTGGTCTATCTTATCAAATGTTCGTTTGCCTGAAACAGATGTGGAATTTAAAAGGACACTAGCCATAGATATTCTTTTCTACTCTAGGCACAAGGGCCGAAATTTTGGGGAAGAGGGATAGTTGATTAGTTCGATTCCAGTACGCATCTGGTACTGAATTTATCGACCCCGAAAGGATGAAAGGCAAAGTTGACCTCGGCGGAATTTGAACTCAGAAATTAAAGACAGACAAAATATTAATTTCGTTATTACCCACAGGGGGCTAAACACAGAGGAGACAAACAAGGACAGACGGATGGATTAAGTCGATTAGATTGACCCCAGTACGCAACTGGTACTTAATTTATCGACCCCGAAAGGATGAAAGGCAAAGTTGACTTCGGCGGAATTTGAACTCAGAAAGTAAAGACAGACGAAGTACCAATTTCGTTATTACCCACAGGGGGCTACACAAAGAATGGGAAAAAACAACTGATTGGGGTCAGTAACACGTTATGATATTACATAAATATGAAAATAAAATTACATAGCATATATGGCGATCCTTCGGTATAGGTACCGTAAGTACCGGAAGTGGCTTTGTTTACATTTCTGAAGATAACAGAAACCCTTTTCTCCCACCCCTAACCCTATCCCTATCCCTATCCGTCCCCCCCCATATATATAAAAAAAACACTTTCTTGAAATGTATCCGGTACTTCCGGTACCTATACCGAAGTTACGCCGAATATATAAGAATCAAATGAAACACACAATACAAATATGACACAAATGTAGTGATGATCAGGCCACGCTCCGACCCCATAAGCCCCAATGTATCACTGGTACTTCTTTCATATCTTGTTTTTCTTCTATAGCCTATTCACTTGGCTCCTTGCACGCACAGAACTCGTGCAACATGCTTCCATCTTTTTTTAACTCGTGGCCGGAGATAAAGTTACCCATCTTAATCCCTTTTATCCTAGTCTTCCATACCGCTTCTTTAGCTATTGCTACAACAGTGAGAAAACAATTCTTACTTTCATTTGTTAAAAATTCCGGTGGGTCAATTTTTATAATTGACCCAGTCGATAGCTGTACTCTTCCTTCGTCGGACAACAGGTGTTCAGCATAAAACCACATTTCAGATATCTCCGGGCACTGGACAATAGCGTGAGGGACGGTTTCCCTATCCCCACCCGCATCTTGGACAGGTCAGAGAGTGAGACTTTCCATGTCTTGAGAGTTTATCCCAAACGGGCAAGGCACCTCTGTAACATTGCCAGGTCAAGGACTTTTGGAAATTGTCCAACGTTCTCAACCCGAATGTACGGTGGAACAGGCTGTCGAGTTGAATATACCCGAGAATTAGAGTCGCTCCTAGGCCATCATCGCATTCAGACTCTACCAAACCACTATATAAAAAACGTGTGGAACCCCCACCGCTGGCGTTGCGCGAGTGCCGGAATAGCAGGAGGACCTTACGACACTCCATATGCTACTTACTCGACCTCGGTCTACGAGAACACCAGGCTTCCTGTTCGCAAAAACTTTTGAACTCGGGGAACATTTGTCTGGCCAGCGGAGACCACACCCGTTCACCATCCAGAAGAATCCAGACATGCCTCAACCTCCACACATACCTGCGCATCATTAACCAAGGCATCCCTAAACATCCCTTTAACAGCTCCTGACAACAAATAGAGCGTTTCACAAAAAGCGAAAGAGCTGCCTCTCCAACCTGATCACCCACGAATCCAAACAGGGCACGACGGTCAGGCGGTAGATAATGACCAATGCGATGAACACATTGGACACCTCTGCCATCCCTTTCAGGTATATCCACCGCCAAGACCAGATCTTGATTATTGTAGCCACCCTGCTCGAAACCTCCGTCCAGTTCTTCTGTATCTGGAAGCCTGGCCCAAACCAGACTCCCAGCAATTTAACCGGTCACTGGACACTTAGTTATGCACTTACTTGTTTTCCTAATTATTATTATTATTATTATTATTATTATAGGCGTAGGCGTGGCTGTGTGGTAAGTAGCTTGCTTACCAACCACATGGTTCTGGGTTCAGTCCTACTGCGTGGCACCTTAGGCAGGTGTCTTCTACTATCGCCTCGGGCCGACCAAAGCCTTGTGAGTGGATTTGGTAGACG
>NC_043022.1:19092689-19105189 GCF_006345805.1 Octopus sinensis
TCGCTCTGCCCGCATCTCGGGCAGGTCGGCCCCGTGTTTCTCGAGCCATGCCTATAGAGCTTATCCCGAACGGGTAGCGCTTCTCGGTAGCACCGCCAGGCCAGGGATCTCTGGAAGTTGTCCATAGGTCCCGGCCCGAAAGTCGTTTCAAACAGGCGGGTCAGGTATTCCTCGTCGACGCCCAGGTTTGCCCCGAGCTCGTCGTCGTACCTCCCCTCCACTAATCCCCTATAGAATGCTTTGGTTGTGTTGAAGTCACTCATGGTCGACTCGGGACGGCAGAGTTGCTTGAGAGCAACGCGACACTCGCGGTGCCATTCGCCCTTCCTCGGCCTCTTTTTGATCCACGACTGCAGTTCGGTCATGGAGACGAGTTGCGGGAATGCGTGCCTCACAAACGGCGACCAACACCTGTTCACCGTCGTCTACATAGAGCCGGAGATGTCGCAGTCTCAGCGCGTGTCTGCGCATCATCAACCACGGCATGCCCAGCCCTCCTTTTAACGGGTGTTGACAGCAAATGGATCGCCTGACCATCGGGACGCATCCTTTCCACAAGAAGCGGAAGAGAATGCGTTCTAGTTTGGTGATGGTAGGGTCGGGACAAGGTACGACGGTCAGGCGGTAGTAGATGATGGACGCGATGTACGCGTTCACCACCTCCGCCCGACCTTTTAGGGACAGTTTCCTCTCGGCCCATTGCTGGGCGAGAGTGACCACCCTACTCGTTATCTCGTTCCAGTTCTTCTCCATTTGGAGGTCTGGACCGAACCAGACCACGAGCAACTCAACCGGGCCGTCTGTCCAGCGTCCCACGACGGAGGTACTGGTGGACGGCATGGGCTTGCTTCTCCAGGTGCCGAGCCGCAAACCCACTGACTTTTCCCGGTTGATTTTTGCTCCTGTCACCGCTTCGTAGTCTTTCAGTGTCTCGCCGACCCGCTCGATGTGCTCGTGGCTTGACACTATGACGGTGACGTCGTCCGCGTATGCAGACACGCTCGTCCCGCATCCCAATTCTCGCGGGATGCCCCTTAGAGTCGCCAGCTTCCGCAGTAGTGGCTCAAGAGTCAATACGTATAGAAGCGCCGAGAGGGGGCATCCCTGACGGACCGAACGTGCAATGTCGAAAGGTCTCGATAGATGTCCATTTACGCGAATTACCGAACGGATGCCTCTGTACAAGGCAGCTATCCAGCCGCGGAAGGCGGGACCGAAACCAGCCGCTCTCAGGACTGTCTCCAAGTATCGATGGTCTACCCTATCAAAGGCTTTCGATTGATCCAAGTTGATCAGGGCCCCACCCATGCCAGGTTCGTTAACTACCCTGTCTATGATGTAGCGCATCAGATGGAGGTTGTCATGGATGCTCTGGCCCGGCACGGCGCACGTTTGTGCGTTGTCGACCAGTTTCTCGATGACAAGCGCCAACCTCTTGGCTAACACCTTTGTCAAAATTTTCAGGTCTGCATTGAGCAGCGTGATTGGTCTAAAATATCTATAATGTTTCCCTTGTTTGGATCTTTCTTCAGCAGAGTTACAGCTCCTCGACTCACAAAACCGGTATGCTCCCGTTTTGCTGCCAGTTGCAGTATACCGCTGCCAAGACGTCTCCAAACAAGTCTGGCATACAATTGTAAAACTCGTAGGGTAGACCATCCAAACCCGGTGATTTGTCCCTCGAGCATTCTGCTATCGCTTCCTGCACTTCCGCCGCCGTGATGGCACCTTCGCAGCACCCTGCCTTTCTTGTCGAGAGTCGTGGCAGGCTATGTAGGTAGGCACTGAAGTCCACCCTACGTTCTTGCCCTCCACTCGTCCCGAACAGTCGGGCAAAATGCTGCTGAAAGGCCTCACACATTTTACTTGGCTCGAGCAATTCGCGCCCCTGCTCATCTACCAGTGACCGAATGGTGGCTTTGTTGCCCTGTTGCGCCTCTGCCACCCGGGCCTCTCTCGCGGCTCCAACACCTTCGTTCCTTAGAGCACGCATCCTAGCTCTGACAGCACATCCTTCGTGTTTGGCATTGAAGTGTTGGTCGAGGGCCAACCTCGCCGCCAAAACGTCGGATGCGATGTCGCTTCTAATTGCCTCTTCTAGCTTCTTAACTAGCTCACCCTCTACTCTATTTCTATCTATGGCTAGTGCTTTGCTGTACCTAATCGCTTCTGCTTTTACTGCTCTCTTGAGGGCAAACCACCATTTGTTGTTGATGATGGCTCCCGTCAAAGCCCTCTTTACTAGTGTGCTAATCCGGTCTCTGAAAACTTGTGGACGGGAAGAATGATGCGTTCAGTTTCCAGTACCCAGGACCCTGTCTATGTGCCTTATCTAAGTCTAGCGTACACGTCACCAATTTGTGATCCGTGTAGCTGACTGTGTGGAATTGTGGACATCCTAAGTTATCCTTGTCTACTGTCCTACACAGTATCCTATCTAGATACGATCTCGACGACCCACTGCGGTTGCTCCATGTCCACGTTGGTGCATTTGGGTGGTCGAGTCGGTACCTGTCAGACAGTTGGAATCGTCTGAGCAGGTCTCTGAGGCATTTGCATCCCCTTCTGTTCTGTCTCTACCCACGTAGTCTACATGCGTGTCCAAGGTAGCATTCCAATCCCCCACTAAGAGTAAAGGACGAGACGTTCCCAAGAATACTTCTAGACGTCGAAAGAAATCCGCCCGACCTGTTAAGGGCGGTGCGTAGACTGATACGAGTCGAAAAGCGCACCCATTGCTGCCGTCAACATCCAGAACGATCAGTCTACCCTCCGGGTCTACGAATATCGTCTTGACTTCGAGATCCAGGCTCTTGTGAAAAAGTACCGCGGTGCCACTACCGCCCATCCTCGGCAGACAGGGAGCGAAATAAATGTTAAACATGGACTTTAGGGCCCGTGGCTCGTGGAGTCTGGTCTCACTTATGGCTATGATTCCCAAATCACGTGACTTGATGTCATTTAGGAGGTATCCTTGTTTCCAAGGAGACCCCAAGCCACGCGCATTCACACAACCAATCTTGACCATGATTCTATTGGGGTGTGTGCTTTAAAACACACAAATGAAAGTACAGAGAGTTACTTACTTGTGTCGAAAGTTTTGGCTTCCTCGTTCTTTGATGTGTCTTCGAGGAGGTTTTTATATAGTTTTTGGGACAGATACTTCTGGAAACCCCCTACAGCATTTGGAAGAGGGCTTTGATTTGTGGTGTTGTGTTTGTGTGATGTGTAGTATTTTGATGTGTTTGGGTGGTGTAGTGCGTGGATGATTGCTATTTTTAAAGTCATCTTCACAAATGTTTGTGTATCCAGTGATGTACTCCATTAGTTTGGAGTCTTTGGTGTCTATCGCTGATAGCATTGTTTTTGTGGTGTTGGTGCTTGTTTTGTTGTGTGTGGAGTTTTCAGGGTTCAGGTATCTCCCTGCTTTGGTTGCGATTCTTGTTTGGTTTTTCTTGATCTTTTTCTTTTACAACCCCCTGTGGCTATTTGCCATTCTGTCGAACTTTCATCGTTAGATGAAAAGTCTGACGAATCAGCAGGGGGCAAGGGTAAAGCGTCTGGGTGTGTTTGTGCGGTTGTAGATATTGTTGTGGTGCGCGGGGAGGGTGTTGCTGGGGGGTTTGTTGTGGTTATTGTCTCTCCTACATCCTTGGTGCTTGTCTTCTTCGTTGTTATTCTTGGTGTTGGAATTGGTTTATTTGTTGTGGTGGTGATGATTCTGTTCTTCGCGCTGGTGTTGGTTTGTTTGGTTGGGTTGGCTTGTTCTTTGTTGTTTTTCCTGCATTTCCGCATACAGCTTCTTGACTAGCTGTCCATATTGTGGTGTGGGCAATAATGCTGGCTTTTGTGATTTTTCCTGTGGCTGTTGTTGTTGTTGTAATTTTGCGGCAGATTTGCACTCCTTTTTGAGGTGTGCCTCACTGCAACATGTACAGCATCGTGGCCTTCTGCCCTCGACTACTACGTATAACTTGCGGCCATCCTCAAGATGCACGTGGGTGGGGATTTTATTTATGTCCTCTTGACTTATGTGGAAGAGGAACTCTATTCTCTTTCCCAGCCAGTCCTTGTTTTCCGAAACACCGATATCTAGGATGTTTAAGTCCTCCATTTCGGATGTTAAGGCGGATGTTATCCACAGTGTTGTAGTCACTTGGGGGACACCACTGATAATGACCTTCGTCACCTTCTGGCCGAGGTAACTCGGTGTCATCGTTAGTTCATCAGAATGAAGGGTTATCGTTGAGAATTTCTTCGCCAACTCTTCATTCTGAAAAACCACCTGTACGTGTGCGAACTTGTTCGCCCAAGTCACAACAATCCTTGTATCCCCAAGTCACACAATCCTGTCTGTGCTTGCCTTTTCTGGACTTTTAGTTTTTTTATTTGTGATTTTATATACAATTGTCTTTTTTTTCTCCTCTTTCAGTATGTGTTGAGGTATGTGTAAGAGTATTTTTCCGTTTTCATTTGTAATAAGGTTTCTGCAAACTTTAATCTGTTGTGTAGTAAACGAAACTTTTGTTACCTTTTCTTTTATCGCCTCGGCGAAGTTTGTTGTTGTTTTGTTATTGTTGTTACTGCCGGTGGTGTTGGTGTTGATGGCAGGGGTGTGGGTTGTAGGTTTGTGGTTGCTGATTATGCAACTAGCAAGGGGTGGAAAATTGCCTGCGTAATTTAGTCCTGCATTAGCGCAAATTTCGACATTTCGTTTGCTTGTCGTCGTTATTTTTTCACTTGGTGATGGAGTGAGCAGTGTTGAAGGGAATTGTTGTTGTCGTCGTCGTCGTCGTTGTTGTTGTTGTTGTTGTTGTTGTTGTTGTTGTTGTTGTTGTTGTTGTTGTTGTTGTTGTTGTTGTTGTTGTTGTTGTTGTTATTGTCGTTCTTGGTGACGGCGGTGGTGTTAGTGGTGTTAGTAGCATTGACGGCACGGTCTTTGGTGGCGGTGATGGTGATGTTGGTATTGTTATTGGTGGCGATGTCTTTAGTAGGGATAGCAGTTTTAGTAGCAGATTCTGCCATGGTGTTGTTGTCGGTGTTGGTGGTGGTGGACTCACTGATGGTGTTGACGGTGCTTGGCCTTGCGACCTTTGTTTTGTATTTGTTGTTGTTGTCGATGTTGATGGTGGTGGAGGTGGTGTTGTCAGGTTCAGCGTATGCTAACAGAGCATCCTGTTTTTTCTGTCTCTGCGTCACGCTTGACTTGCACCTCAGCCTCGTGGTGACCAGTGGCCATTTTGGAAATAAAATGGCTAAATGAAACCACGAAGGCTATGAGAATTTTTTCTTTTAAATTTTGCCCACAAGGGCAAAATTTTGTGTAGTATTTATCAAAGGTTTTGCAGTGGATGTTGTTGCACACTTTTAACACAAAATAATTTGTCAATATACACTTTTGAACGTACAAAATACCAACTTACGTGGAGCCCATTTGACTTTGCGTCTGTCTGTCCAGAAGAGAGAGAGAAGAGAGAGAGAGATAGAGATAGATAGATAGAGATAGATAGAGTAGATCGATAGAGATAGATAGATAGAGATAAGAGAGATAGATAGATAGATGATAGAGATATATAGATAGTAGATAGATAGATAGATAGATAGATAGATAGCTAGATAGATAGATAGATAGATATAGATAGATAATATGTTTTTAGCCACACAGGGCTGCACACAGATAGAACAAATTACAAGGTAATTTGAAGTTTTAAAAAAAAAAAAAAAAAAAAAAAAAAAAAAAGGAAGGGGGTTTCGATCAAAAGGGATCGTAAAAGGAGAGATAGAGGACAAAAAAAAGGGGGGGTTAAAAAAAAAAAAAAAAAAAAAGGGGGAGAGGAAAAAAAAATGATCATAGGGATCGTTATCACAGAAATGTCAATATGAAGTGTAAAGGGGGAGGACAGGTGAGGTTTACCCGTGGAAAGAAAAGCCTACGGAAAGACCACGGTAACCTCGGTCAATGAAGTCACATTTTATATTTCTTTTTTTTTTTTTTTTTTTTTTTTTTGCAAATAAGCAACTCTCTGTTTTCGATTTCTGGGTTCATAGGATCATGCTCAAGGTGGCTTCGTCATTCATACGTGCCATTCTTGCTACATTCACCCATCTTTTTTTAAAACATTCGCTAGACAAAACTTGCCTCTCTACTCTCACTTTCCTTTTCAAGTGGTACTTGAAGTTGATGAGAGATTGAGCTGAGAGGAAAGTGTTTGTCTCCAATCCTTTCAGACGCGTCCACCAGATACATTCTTTCGCCATAGCCACAAGGATGATGAAAATAGCTCTTCCTTCCCGTTTGAAGGAAGGAGGCGTGACAATATTGACGATAGACTCAGCTGATAAACCGACTCGTCCCACACGTGACAGCAGTTGTTCGACATAAGCCCACAGTTGGAAATTGTTGGACACTAACGAGTGCGTGCAGAACGGTTTCGTCGCTCTGACCGCATCTCGGGCAGGTCGGCCCCGTGTTTCTCGAGCCGTGTCTGTAGAGCTTATCCCGAACGGGTAGCGCTTCTCGGTAGCACTGCCAGGCCAGGGATCTCTGGAAGTTGTCCATGGGCCCTGGCCCGAAAGTCGTCCCGAACAGGCGGGTCAGGTACTCCTCGTCGACGTCCAGGTTCGCCCCGAGCTCGTCGTCGTACCTCCCCTCCACTAAACCCCTATAGAATGCTTTGGTTGTGTTGAAGTCACTTAAGGTCGACCCAGGACGGCAGAGTTGCTTGAGAGCAACGCGACACTCGCGGTGCCATTCGCCTTCCTCGGCCTCTTTTGATCCACGATGCAGTTCGGTCATGGAGACGAGCTGCGGGAAAGCGTGCCTCACAAACGGCGACCACACCTGTTCACCGTCGTCTACATAGAGCGAGATGTCGCAGTCTCAGCGCGTGTCTGCGCATCATCAACCACGGCATGCGCAGCCCTCCTTTTAACGGGTGTTGACAGCAAATGGATCGCCTGACCATCGGGACGCATCCTTTCCACAAGAAGAGAAAGAGGATGCGTTGTATTTTGGTGATGGTAGGGTCGGGACAAGGTACGACGGTCAGGCGGTAGTAGATGACGGACGCGATGTACGTGTTCGCCACCTCTCCGCTCGACCTTTTAGGGACTGTTTCCTCTCGGCCCATTGCCGGGCGAGAGTGACCACCCTACTCGTTATCTCGTTCCAGTTCTTCTCCACTTGGAGGTCCGGACCGAACCAGACCCCGAGCAACTCAACCGGGCCGTCGGTCCAGCGTCCCACGACGGAGGCGCTGGTGGACGGCATGGGCTTGCTTCTCCAGGTGCCTAGTCGCAAGCCCACTGACTTTTCCCGGTTGATTTTCGCTCCTGTCACCGCTTATAGTTTTTCCAGTGTCTCGCCGACCAGCTCGATGGCTCGTGGCTAGACACTATGACGGTGACGTCGTCCGCGTATGCAGACACGCTCGTCCCGCATCCCAATTCTCGCGGGATGCCCCTTAGAGTCGCCAGCTTCCGCAGTAGTGGCTCAAGAGTCAATACGTATAGAAGCGCCGAGAGGGCATCCCTGACGGACCGAACGTGCAATGTCGAAAGGTCTCGATAGATGTCCATTTACGCGAATTACCGAACGGATGCCTCTGTCAAGGCAGCTATCCAGCCGCGGAAGACGGGACCGAAACCAGCCGCTCTCAGGACTGCCTCCAAGTATCGATGGTCTACCCTATCAAAGGCTTTCGATTGATCCAAGTTGATCAGGGCCCCACCCATGCCAGGTTCGTTAACTACCCTGTCTATGATGTAGCGCATCAGATGGAGGTTGTCATGGATGTCCGGCCTGGCACGCGCATGTTTGCGCCTTGTCGACCAGTTTCTCGATGACAAGCGCCAACCTCTTGGCTAGCACCTTGGCCAAAATTTTCAAGTCTGCATTAAGCAGAGTGATGGGCCTAAAGTTATCTATTACATTTCCCTTGTTTAGATCTTTCTTCAGCAGTGTTACGGCTCCTCGGCTCACAAAACCAGGAATGCTCCCGTTTTGCTGCCAGTTGCAGTACACCGCCGCCAAGAGATCTCCAAACAGTCTGGCATACAATTGTAAGCTCGTAGGGTAGACCATCCAAACCCGGTGATTTGTCCCTCGAGCATTCTGCCATCGCTTCCCGAACTTCCTCGCCGCCGTGATGGCACCTTCGCAGCACCCTGCCTTTCTTGTCGAAGTCGTGGTAGGCTATGTAGGTAGGCACTGAAGTCCACCCTACTTCTTGCCCTCCACTCGTTCCGAACAGTCGGGCAAAATGCTGCTGAAAGGCCTCACACATTTTACTTGGCTCGAGCAATTCGCGCCCCTGTTCATCTACCAGTGACCGAATGGTGGCTTTGTTGCCCTGTTGCGCCTCTGCCACCCGGGCCTCTCTCGCGGCTCCAACACCTTCGTTCCTTAGAGCACGCATCCTAGCTCTGACAGCACATCCTTCGTGTTTGGCGTTGAAGTGTTGGTCGAGGGCCAACCTCGCCGCCAAAACGTCGGATGCGATGCCGCTTCTAATTGCCTCTTCTAGCTTCTTAACTAGCTCACCCTCTACTCTATTTCTATCTATGGCTAGTGCTTTGCTGTACCTAATCGCTTCTGCTTCTGCTTTTACTGCTCTCTTGAGGGCAAACCACCATTTGTTGTTGATGATGGCTCCCGTCAAAGCCCTCTTTACTAGTGTGCTAATCCGGTCTCTGAAAACTTGTCTCGATGGGAAGACGCGTTTAGTTTCCAGTATCCGGGACCCTGCCTAAGTGTCTTACCTAAGTCTAGCGTACATGTCACAAGTTTGTGATCCGTGTAGCTGACTATGTGGAATTGTGGACATCCTATGCTATCTCTATCTACTGTCCTACACAGTATCCTATCTAGATACGATCTCGACGACCCGATGCGGTTGCTCCATGTCCAGGTTGGCGCATTCGGGTGGTCTAGTCGGAACCTGTCAGACAGTTGAAAGCGTCTGAGCAGGTCTCTGAGGCATTTGCATCCCCGTCTATTCCTATCTCTACCCACGTAGTCTACATGCGTGTCCAAGGTAGCATTCCAATCCCCCACTAAGAGTAAAGGACGAGACGTTCCCAAGAAAACTTCTAGACGTTGAAAGAAATCCGCCCGACCTGTTAAGGGCGGTGCGTAAACTGATACGAGTCGAAAAGCGCACCCTTGCTGCTGCCGTCGACATCCAGGACGACCAGTCTACCCTCCGGGTCTACGAATATTGTCCTTACATTGAGATCCAGACTCTTGTGAAAAAGTACCGCGGTGCCACTACCGCCCATTCTCGGCAGACAGGGGAAAAATAAATGTTGAACTGTCCGCCAAACATGGTCTTTAGGGCCCGCGGATTGTGGAGTCTGGTCTCGCTTATGGCTATGATTTCTAACTTATGTGACTTTATGTCATTTAAGAGGTACCTTGTTTCCAAGGGGACCCCAAGCCACGCGCATTTACACACCCAATCTTGATCATACTTCTAATGAATTAGAATACAGAGGGTTACTTACGCTCGAAAGTTTTTGCTTTCTCCTCCGTTGGTTTGTCCTCGAGAAGATCCCAGTACAGTTTTCTTTGTGAGATATTTTTGGGCTTACCAACCGCACTGGGAAAATGCCTTTGAGTGTGTGGTGCAGACTTTTGGAGATGTGTAATATTTTGATGTGGTCTGGTGGTGTTGTGTATGGGTGATTGTTTGTTTTTATGTCATCTTCTGTATGTGTTTGTTTTTGATTGGATGTATTCCATCAAATTTGTGTTTTTGGTGTCTATGGCTGTGAGCATGGTTGCTGTATATGTTTTTGTGGTGTTGGTGTGGCTGTTGTTTGCGTTGGGTTTTGAAATGTCTTCGGGAGATGTATTTCCCCCTTTTGTTCGTGTTTGCATTTGGTTTGGTTGTGTTTCTGCTCTTTATTTTCCTTCTTTTTGTAGCTATTGCCATTCCTCACTGGTTTCTCGTTCCGACGAAATTTCTGAGGAATCAGAAGGGGGTAGGGGTATGTTGTGGGCTTCTATGTATGTCTGTGTAAGTGGTTGTGTTGTTGTTTTCGTTGTTGTTGGTTGTTGAGTGTTTTGTGTGTGTTGAGTGCGGTAAGGGATGGGGGATCAGTTTGTGTGTGTTTTCTTTGTTTTTCTGTCCTTTGGGTTTTGCTGTTGATGGTGGTGTTGGTATTTTTCCAGGTGTCGAGTGGTTTTTGGTTGATGACGATTAGCTTGGTGTGCTTCTCTTGTCGTCTTCTGTGTTGATGGTGGTGTGGGTAGTAGAGCTTTTTTTCCGGAGTGCTTTGGTTGTGGTATTGGTTGTTGTTGTTGCTCTTGGTGTGCAGTGGTTGGGCACGTCTTTTTCAAGTGTGTTTCGCTTCCTCCACACAATAGCAGCGTGGTCGCCTGCCCTCTACCACTATATAGAGTTTGTAGCCTCCTGGCAGTTCTATAGCGGTGGGTATCTTCTCTCTTGCTGCTTCATCCAATTGAAGCAGAATTCGATTGATTTGCCCACATAGTCTTTCTCTCCTAGAACCGCGATTTCCAGGATGTTTGTCTCTGACATTGTCTCTGACATTTCAAAGCAGATGGCAGAGACCAACTTGTGTTTTTCGACATCAAATGGTATGTTTTTTATTTGGACTTTCGTGACCCTTTTGTTTAAATAGACTGGTATCATTACCAAGTCGTCCGAATGCAGCTCCAATGTGGAAAAACGTTTTGCTAAACTTTCGTTGAGGAAACGTACTTGGACTGTACCAAATTTGTTTCCCCAACTGATATATTCCTTGGAGTCCCATACAGACGAAGCATTTATCGATTTTTTCCTGCGGTGCATTTCTGTCTTCTTGTTTTTTTGTTTATTACTTTATAATTTTGTTTTTTTTTGTGTTTTCACGATGTGTTGTGGAATATGAAGGTGCAATTTGTCTCCTTCTTTGGAGAAGAGTGCCTTTGTGCGTTTATCTCTTGTGTGGTGAATGTTACAATTGTTCTTTTTTGTTTTGTTACGTCCGCAAAATTCGTTTTGAATTTGGCAGTAGAAGTGTTAATTGTGGCAGTGTTAATTGAAGTCATGGTAGTGGTGTGGTGTTGGCGGTATTAGCAGCAAAAGCTTGGATGTAGCATTTGACGTCGTAGTAGTGGTGTTGGTGTTGGCGGTGTTGTCTTTGGTAGGCGGCTTTGTGCCAATTTCGTTGTTGTTTTGTTGGTGGTGATGGTGGTGGTGCTGGCATTCATGTTTTCGTTTGTATTCATTTTTGAAATCCCCTTCTCTGTCCCTTTATCATCAACAAGTGGTGTGGGGAGTGAGGGGAATCTAAGTTAATGTCTTTGGTCGCGGCGATGGTGAATGCGACGTTAGATTTGTTGTTGTTGTTGTTGGTTGGTGGTGATGGTGGTGACAGCGGTGTTCACGCTGCGATGTTTAGCAGCTAGTGGTAGCAATAGTGTTTTGCTACCGTTCTGCATGACTGCGGCTAGCCACGTGGTTTCTAGTTGCCATTTTCAAAATGAAAAATGGCTAAAAAACCCACGAAAGTTTTGAAAGTTTTTTTGTAATTTCGCCCATACAGGGGCGGAATTCTACGTGAATAATTCTCGGTTTTTTAGTGAATGAACTTGCACAACGATTAAAACAAAATATTCAACAAGGAGTTTTAAACATGTAAAAGTGGCCAACTTACGTGGAGCCGATATGACTAGCGTCCGTCCATTGTGAGAGAGAGAGAGAGAGAGAGAGAGAGAGAGATAGAGATAGATAGATAGATAGATAGATAGATAGATAGATAGATAGATAGATAGATAGATAGATAGATAGATAGATAGATAGATAGATAAATGGATGGATGGATAGATAATCAGACAGATAGACAGATGGGTAGAGGGAAAGAGAGAGAAAGAAGGGGAATCCACTCGTTTTATTTTATTTACTGATTGATTTTTCAAATTGTTAATTTCCAAATATTATACCATTTTCATAATATTTTCATGCAGAACTACACTTTATCAAAATATTCCCTCCAAAATTGAATGTTTGGAAGGGGTATATTCTGAATATAACTCAAGGAGGAGAAAAAGAAAGGGAAGTAAAAGGAAAAAGGAACGGAAGAGAAGGGAAAGAAAGAAGAGAGAGAAAAGACAAAAAGAAAAAAGACTTACAGTGATGACCAAACCACACCTTTTTTTTTTCTTTTTTAAGGGGTCACCATCCTTAAACCCATTCCAATACAATGGTAAAGGAAAAAATAATTAAATAAATGAATGAATGGAAAATAGGAAGGTGGATACCCCTTCTCTCACTTTTCCTCTACCCATCTGTCTATCACTCTATCTATCTATATATCTCTCTACCAACCAACCTACCTACCCACCTATCTATCAATCTATCTATCAGGGTGTCAGCCTATCTATCTACTCTTTACTCTCTTTTACTCTTTTACTTGTTTCAGTCATTTGAATGTGGCCATGCTGGAGCACCGCCTTTAGTCGAGCAAATCGACCCCAGGACTTATTCTTTGTA
>NC_043022.1:19120189-19170189 GCF_006345805.1 Octopus sinensis
TCAAGCAAATTTACCCCAGGACTTTTTTAAGACCTAGCACTTATTCTATTGGGCTCTTTTGCCGAACCACTAGATTATGGGAACGTAAACACACCAGCACCAGTTGTCAAACGGTGATGTGAAGACAAACACAGATACATATATACATACATACCTACATATGTATGTATGTATGTATGTATGTATGTATGTATATATATATATATATATATATATATATATATATTAATAAATAAAACATATGCATATATATATACATATATGTACGTACCTACCTCTACATGTATATATACACGCATATATGGGTACAGGACACCAAAAAAACGTCGAACACAATGAGAAACGGAAACATAAACACAAAAACAAGGAACTGGACATTTTTCTTAAACAACAAAAAAATAGAGTCTTTTGTTTTTTTCGTGAATTCTCCCAATATATATATATATATAACGCTTGTTGAAGACAACTGCCCAAAATGTCACGCTGTGGGACTGAACCCAGAACTATGTGGTTTGGAAGCAAGCTTCTTAACACAGCCACGCCTGCGCGTGCTTGTTTGCATATGTGTGCACGTGCATATGTGTAAATTCGGAGAAAATATAGCGCTGCCAGTAGATCTTATTGAAAAGATATGAAAGTTTCAGATGTAAGTTGAGAATGTATATAGAAACTGCTTGTGTAACATGCTACGAGAAGACGGACATTCCTTTTGCAGCTAATAACTGCCGATTCTCTGGCCCTGGATTACTTAACCTTTCACCTTAAAAAGAAGATAGGGCTAGAGAGAAAATGCCTGTCTGCGAAAATGTTCAAAATTCGATGGAAGAACGTAGCACGAATGTTGTGTATAAATGTAACCTCGTGAATCCGACACAGGACGAATCTCAGGTGTCAGTGGCGAGGCGGGGTTTGTGGTGTCCGAATTAATCCCGCCTCCCCACTCCATCCGTAATATCTTCCGGTCTGTCTTTATCATTCGATTTTTGATATTTTTTCTCATGTTGTAAATTTTTAATTCTCATATTTATGTTATATATTTCTTTACCACCTACAAGGGGCTAAACACAGAGACGACAAACAAGGACAGACAAACGGATTAAGTCGATTACATGTACCCCAGTGCGTAACTGGTACTTTATTTATCGACCCCGAAAGGATGAAAGGCAAAGTCGACCTCGGCGGAATTTGTACTCAGAACGTAACGTCAGACGAAATACGGCTACGTATTTCGTCGGGCGTGCTAACGTTTCTGCCAGCTCGTTTGTCTGACCTCAAACCAGACTGTATTGTCCCCTTGTAGGAAATGAAAAGAAAAAAATCAGCTAATAACTGATGATTATAATTAGATTAATTCTAACAGTTTCGTTAATTATAAAAAGAAATTTTAACATGAAATACACGTTTTTCTATTTGAAGAATACACACTGTGGCACCCCCATGTAACAGAATTAATGACTGCAGTAAAAAGTCAGACGGATCGTACCCCGATGTTTCCGAAGGTTGTTCCAGCTATTACACATGTTTCAGACATCAGTTCGTCGGTCGTAACTTCTGCCCGGGCGGTAAGTCGCCATTTTTAAAATTTCTTATCTTTTCATCATTTACTTGTTTCAGTCACTGGACGCGCCCATGCTGGGGCACCGCCATGAAGGGTTTTAGGAAAACTAATCGACTCCAGGACTTCTTGGTTCAGTCATTGGACTGCGCCCATGCTGGGGCACCGCCATGAAGGGTTTTAGGAAAACTAATCGACTCCAGGACTTCTTGGTTCAGTCGTTGGACTGCGCCCATGCTGGGGCACCGCCATGAAGAGGTTTAGGAAAACTAATCGACCCCAGGACTTCTTGGTTCAGTCGTTGGACTGCGCCCATACTGGGGCACCGCCATGAAGGGTTTTAGGAAAACTAATCGACCCCAGGACTTCTTGGTTCAGTCGTTGGACTGCGCCCATATTGGGGCACCGCCATGAAGGGTTTTAGGAAAATTAATCGACCCCAGGACTTCTTGGTTCAGTCGTTGGACTGCGCCCATGCTGGGGCACCGCCATGAAGGGTTTTACTCAAACTAATCGACAACAGGACTTACTTCTTGTCTCAGTCGTTGGACTTGCCCATGCTGGGGCACCGCCATGAAGGGTTTTAGTAGAACTAATCGACCTTAGGACTTACTTCTTGTTTCAGTCAGATGTAAGTGTTATGATTTCAAAATATAACTATTTAGCTTAACTTCATTATTACACCTTACATGCATATGTATATATATATATATGTGTGTCTCTGTGTGTGTACATACATACATATGTATATATATATATATATATATATTATATATATATATATATATATATATATATATATATATAATATTAGGGAATAAATCCAAACTAACAGGGGAAAATTAGATTTAGGATTAAATCCAATTTTATAGTATAAATATATTATATTATATTATATTATATTATATTATATTATATTAAATTGGAGATAAAACTACTTAGGCAAATCAAATAGTGAAAAACATAAGCCAATACATAAAATTAATTTAAAAATATAAAAGTTAAAATTTAAAAAATTATTTAAATAATTTAAGCTTATAAATGTTAAATATATATATACAAATATATATATATATATGTATGTATATTTATATATATATATATATTATTTTATTAATTAATTAATTTATTTATTTTTTTTATTATATAAATATCAAAAGTATTAAAAGTTTAATAAAAGATAATGAGTAAAACTCTACGATCGTTTGATGGCTGTACCAATTCGAATAACAATAATTTAAATTCAATTAATAATTCGAATTATGGTTACAGTCAATCTTCAGTTTAATTGAAATATTTAAAAAATAATCAGAAATATTTAAACAATATTTTTAAGATATAAATAATATAATAATTTTATTTTGAATAAACTCTATTATCAAACTAGAAACTTAAAACTTAACGATTATGATTATATCAAAATCGATTATAATGTTAAATATTAATTTTAATTTTTAAGGTAAGAAACCCACCAATAATCTAATATCGGTAATAGTCTATATATAATTACATAAATATATAAAAAAAAAAATACTATTCTATATATATTATTATCAATGAAAATATATAAATGTATATATTATAATTAAGATCTAAAATAAACTCTATAAATAAATATATATGCACATATAATAAAGACCTAATAAATTAATTTTTCATATTTAAAGATGAAATAGCTAATTTCAAAAATACAAACAAACAAACTTAAACGAACTTTCGGAAATCTTATATTTAAAATACTTATAGAAATAATCAATTCGTAGTTATATAGTATCGAATAAATACTATAAATACTATAAATATATTTATCAATGGGAATAAAACTAGCAAATATCAATTTAAAATATTTTTAAAATATTTCAATTAACCTGAAGATTGACTGTAACCATAATTCGAATTATTAATTGAATTTAAATTATTGTTATTCGAATTGGTACAGCCATGAAACGATCGTAGTGTTTTACTCTTTATCGTTTATTAAACTTTTAATACTTTTGATACTTATATAATAAAAAAAATTAATAAATAACTAAATTAATAAATAAAATATATAAATATAAAAATATACATACATATATATTTGTATATATATATTTAAAATTTATAAGTTTAAATTATTTAAATAATTTTTTAAATTTTAAATTTTATATTTTTAAATTAATTTTATGTATTGGTTTATGTTTTTCACTATTTGATTTGCCTAATAGTGGTTTTATCTCCAATTTAATATAATATATGTATATATATATATATATAACTAATGTCTTGACGTCTTAATAAACCGTACAAGATTAATTTACTCGAATATTTCAGCAAGTTTCATAATTCATTCGATCTTTGTTTTTTTTATTTTGTAGATCTTCTTTTCCACCAAACTAAACAAGTCTGTAATTATAAGGAAAATGTCACGTGCAAATAAAATCCAGCCGAACACACACACACACACACACACAGATCATTTATGAACATTCAGTAATAAAATCAGATACTTTATTACAAAATTTAATATTTTCAGCATTGTTTTCTTTTCTTTTGGCAATTGTTGTTGTTGTTGTTGGTATTGTTGTTATTTACTTTTAATCTGCATATTTGTTGCAATCGCTTCCTGGAACACATCCATCGTCCTATGGTAAGTGAAGGATAGGAGATGTTAGAATATAACTGAAAGCTTGAAGAGAGGAAGTGGCAGGGACAGTAGCGAAATAGCTCCATGTTATACAACACAGAGTGGAGGCACATGGCCTAGTGGTTAGAGCTTCGGACTCGCGGTCGAGGGATTACGGGTTCGAATCTCAGACTGGGCGATGTGTGTGTTTATGAGCTTTTATGATAATCAGAACGTATGAAAGGATTTACTAAAAATCTGAAAGCAAGCATGGATTTTCAGGACAAAATTATGAAAATGCATTGGACAGGCAAAGGATTAAATAGCAGTTAAATAAGACTAGTTATTCCTTCAGAAATAGCTTAATCTTTTGACTTTCCTGTGCATCATATACGAAGGGGTACTCAAAAGAAATCGGAATTTTGCAATAATATTTTATTCATTTGTGGAGGCACATGGCCTAGTGGTTAGAGCAGCGGACTTGCGGTCGAGGGATCGCGAGTTCGAGTCTGAGACCGGGCGATGTGTGTGTTTATGAGCGAAACACCTAATCTCCATGCGGCTCCGGCAGAAGGTAATGGTGAACTTCTGCTGACTCTTTCGCCACAACTTTCTCTCACTCTTTCCTCCTGCATCTTGCAGCTCACCTGCGACGGACCGGCATACAGTCCAGGTAGGGAACCTATACGCCAAGGAAACAGGGAAACCGGCCCTTATGAGCCAGGCATGGCTCGAGAAGGAACAAAAAAAATGCAACACAGACATTTAAATAGATAGGGTTTTTCTAAGTATGTACTTAGCACAATCTTTTAGATTTCTTTGAGGCATGATTCTCCTAGGATGTTGTCGATGTGTTTCTGACATCTCTTCTTTATCATACCAAGGGCACCTACAATAACAGGAACAGTTCTCGCTTTAAGATGCCACATCTTTTGTTTTTCAATTTCCAAGTCCTTATAAGGACTAAGTTTGTCAAATTCCGTTGCAGATATATTTTTATCTGTGGGAACACTTCTGTTAGTGTACAAGTATTTTCTTTCCTATTTTTAATATCTATGTCTGGTCGATTAGCCAGGCTCATTCTGTAGGTTTTGACTGGAAAATCCCAATGTATGATAACATTTTTTACCTTGAACGACTGGCTCAATATGATGTTCATACCAGTAAGTAGGAGTACTGATTTTGTAGAGTTCACAAGTAAATACTGTCCTATTCTATCGCAGCGGTTTTTATATTGGTTTGGACATTCCGAAACAAGATTGTCTGTTCAGTTCTATATTTAAGAGATGAGGAATTATGTACATTATTTATATTCGACAGATATTTGTCCTCATCTTATTTGTTGTTCGGCTGATATAACCTCCAGCCTTCTTCAGGTGTCTTAGGAATGAAAACCCAGGTTCGAAATTTCCCCTGAACTCAGAACGTAACGGCAGACGAAATACTACTAAGCATTTCGCCCGGCGTGCTAACATTTCTTATTTCTTTATTGCCTACAAGAAGCTAAACATAGAGGGGACAAACAAGGACAGACAAACGGATTAAGTCGAATATATCGACCCCAGTGCGTAACTGGTACTTAATTTATCGAGCCCGAAAGGCTGAAAGGCAAAGTCGACCTCGGCGGAATTTGAACTCAGAACGTAACGAAAGACGAAATACTGCTAAGCATTTCGCCCGGCCTGCTACCGTTTCTGCCAGCTCGCCGCCTTAAAGCTGGCAATTGTATCTGTTGTATTAA
Source organism: Octopus sinensis (assembly GCF_006345805.1). Lineage (NCBI taxonomy): Eukaryota > Metazoa > Mollusca > Cephalopoda > Octopoda > Octopodidae > Octopus > Octopus sinensis. The sequence goes on from NC_043022.1 coordinate 19,126,091, forward strand.
CATATTTAGATAGAGAAAATATCATTGAAATTAATATATCCAAAATACAAGGTTTTCAAGGGGACTTCACTATGGACTACATACTATCTTCTATTCACAAGGAAATTGTATACATTGTTGCTGTTATTGAGGTGGGACAGTGCATAAGGGAGCGTGTATTGATTAGTTTTCTGTGCACAAAGGAAGAGTATATATAATTAGCTTTATTAAGGATAAACGGCACGGCTCATCAGAGGCCAAAACGCACTGGTCTAGTTTTTCTCCACGAAGTAATTGGATATATAGTATTGCGACAATTAATGTCTCCACTACACAGGAAAATCTGATTAGCATAAACAGCGTTTGCTGGCAAGTAGGTCATTTAAATATTGATACATTAGACAGCGAGGTTTGACCAACGTTTGGCTGCAGCTGCTGCTGTTGATGATGATGATGATGATAGGTGGTGATGGTGGTGGTGGTGGTGCTGCTGCTGCTGCTGATGATGATGATGATTGTGTTGATAGTGATGGTAGTAGTGATGGTGGTATTGATGGCGGTGGAGGCGGTGGTGGTGGCGGTGGTGCTGCTGCTGCTGATGATGATGACGATGGTGAAAAAGAGGAGGAGTACGAGAGATACGGAGTGGGGAAGGGAAGGGAGAAAAGGAACGAAGGGACGAGGTGATGACGACGTACAACGATGACATTTACTTCCGCAGACACTATATATATATATATATATATATATATATATATATATATATATATATATATATATCTATATATATATATATATATATATATATATACATATATATATATATATACATATATATCAAGATTAATCAGCCGAAATTGTGAGGATGATCCGGTTCTTGACTGAAGATTGAAGGCTTCGATTGTCCCGTCCGTGTTTTTTGTATCGTCTTCTAAATGTTTTGCGTTCTTGTCCCAGTTTGTATTTTTTTTTTTTTTACATATAAAACAAATGAATTACTTTAACTCACCTCTCAGCTATTCCGTTATTCTGCTAGCCCGCTACGCTGCTAATACCTTCATGATAAAATTTACCTGCTGCCCCACCGGGAGACAGGATCGAACCTAGCACCATGAAATGATGAAGATAATGTCTCGAAATCCGAGTAAAATGTTTCTGTAATTTCTTGCTAAACCGCCTACACAGATAAATTGTTTATAAGAATCAAATATTTGCGCTGCACATAAGCCTATTTCTTCCATCAAATTAACAATGCCTGTTGTACAGGTATGTATATATATATGTGTGTGTGTGTGTGTGTGTGTATACATCTAATATAGGATAAAATTTTTCGAAAAAATTTCTATCAATGGCCAGCATATTAAAAAATACCTTTAAATGTTAAATTCATAAAAACTTATAAACAAGGGCAAAAGAAATTTTTTCTTTTGCCTTTGTTAAAAAATTGTATATATATATATATATATATATATATATATATATATATATATCTTTACTCTTTTACTCTTCTTTTACTCTTTTACTTGTTTCAGCCATTTGACTGCGGCCATACTGGAGCCCCGCCTTTAGTCGAGCAAATCAACCCCGGGACTTATTCTTTGTAAGCCCAGTACTTATTCTATCGGTCTCTTTTGCCGAACTGCTAAATGACGGGGACGTAAACACACCAGCATCAGTTGTCAAGCAATGCTTGGGGGACAAACACAGACACACAAACACAAACACACACACACACACACACACACACACACACACGCGCGCGCATATATATATATATATATATATATATACATACATATACGACAGGCTTCTTTCAGTTTCCGTCTACCAAATCTACTCACAAGGCATTGGTCGGTCCGGGGCTATAGCAGAAGACACTTGCCCAAGATGCCACGCAGTGGGACTGAACCCGGAACCATGTGGTTGGTAAGCAAGCTACTTATCACATGCATATATACATACATATATGTACATACCTACATATATATATATATATACACGCATATATGGGTACAGGACATAAAAAAGACGTTGAACACAATGAAAAACGAAAATATAAAAACAAAAATATAGAAACGAACATTTTTTCGAACAACGAAAAAAACCCCAGAGAAACGAGACATACAACATAAAGAATATTCCCCTTCTTCAGTTGTCCCTGTCTCAACTACTCCACGTTACGAAGGCAAGGACAATATATATATATAAGATTTGCCAAAAGTTACCCGACAATGAATCAAAATTCCATAAGCATTTAATATTCAGTTTTATTTATTCTTTCCAATTATGAATGTTTAATTATTGAATGCTGTTAGTTAATATCATGTCTTATTAAGTTGTGAAACAATTGTTGTGAAATAAGAATTTCCAATGATTAAATGAATTTTATTATATTATATGGATCTTTTCGGTTTGAACGGCAGTTTTTAACATAATTTCTAGGTGACTAAAAAATTTTAAACTTCGTATACTGGTAGAGTGTGTTTATAAATCATCTTTTTCTCTTGGCTTTATCGAGAAAATTCTATAGTTTGTAACATATTTGTTGTTTTTTTCTTCAATTTCTGCAATTTCAACCAATCAATGACCGTCTATTGAGGTGAAAACATTCTGTGCCGTATGAATATGTCCCTCGTTTAAGAAACAGATTGGGTTTATTTACATTTGTGAAGAAAAAAAGATACCCTTCCCCCCACCCCTAACCCTAACTAACCCTAACTCTAACGGAAAGTTCGTGTCGATTCATAGCAGCTTACAGTTGAAAGGAAAGGTAGAAAGAAAAAGAGAAAGAAAAAGTGTTAAGCAGAGGAGGTATAGTTGAAGTGAGTGGCAGAGCGAGAGAGAGGAGGGACAGAGGTGGAATTAGAGAGAAGGAGAGAGAGAGAGAGAGAGAGAGAGAGTAGTGATTGAAAGGAAGGTGGCGTTTGTTTTGTGTTTTTAAATGTTTATCAGTATTTTCAAAGTAAGCAGATACATAACCACAGCAAATATTGGATGCTTCTTTAATCTTCCTACAATATAATTAATTACCGTATTCTATACACTAGGTTCTCAGCCAATATTGGATATTACTTTTACTTTTCTACACTGTAATTGGATGTTACTTTTAAAGATGCTTACATTCTTTTGTGTTTCGTAGAATTTCCCAGGGTCCTGCTTATAAATAATTATTCGATGGTTATTAAATGAAGTCACTATTTATAGATGCTTACATTTTTTTATGTTTTCCGTGAATAATAATGATAATGATAATTATGGTTGTCATTGCGTTGCTTAGTTCGTCGCTAACGCTTTTGCGTGATTAAAAAGAAAGAGGGAGAGTAGAAAAAAGGGAAGGAGGAAAAGAGGGAGAGAGAAGCGTCTGTGACGGGAGGTGGGGGAATGTAATTGTAACGCTTTCCTTTGATTAGCTGAAGCAAAAGAGAGGAGAAAGAAAAAGGACAGAGAAAAGAGAATAAGGCGAAGAGTGAGACAGAAAGAGGGAGAGAGAAGTGATCATGACGGGAGGTAGACGGAACGTAATATTTATTACGTGGTTAAAAAAAATTAGCTGAAGGTAGAGGAAGTCAAAAATATAATTTTAGCAGGTGGGTGATGTTCTGATGGAGAAGTTGAAGAAAGACGCACAGAAAGGAGAGAGACAGACAGACAGACAGAGAAGGGAGAGAGAAGAGGGAGGGAGAGAGTAAGGAGAGAGTGCAGGGGGAGAGAGAGATGATGATGTGGTAGTGGTGGTGGGAGTGGTGGAGATTGGATAGTGGAAAGTTTATTTTTATTTTTAATTGAACTAAGTATTTTATATCACCTATCATAAGTGCAATTCCGTGAAATATATGCAATTTAACTAAATGTTTACCATATGCACGGGATATTTTTTCTTGTGCATGAGAAAAATGGAAAAATAAGAATGAATTGTGTGAAGAAATGTCCCCCCTCCTTTCCCGGTAGTGTGCCGGAGGAGGAAAACAACTCTAAGACAACAATTAACCTGACTACTGAGACCCCCTTCGGTCACGACACAGACCATGGGATTGCACCTAAAAAGTTACCTTCCCAGGCACAAGTCCGGCAAGGCTGTTTATGGAAGACCAGCAGTCGCCCATGCATACCAGCCTCCCCTCTCCACACCACCAGTGTTATCCAAAAGAAAGGCAACTCATTTCTACAGCTGAGTGAACTGGAACAACGTGAAATAAAGTGTCTTGCTCAAGAACACAACACGCAGCCCGGTCCGGGATTCGAGCTCACAACCTCACGATCGTGAGCTCGACGCTCTAACCACCGAGCCATGCGCCTGACTACAAGGACCGAATAACAAAATGAAAGTATAAAAGTGACCTTTGCATCAATAACTATAGTCAACCAAGAGCTTTTAAACATGATCATAACGGAACTAGAGAAATTTAAAACTATATTGAAAAAAGCACGGAAATAACGTAAATCTTACCCCCCACTCCTGGGAGAAGTTGTACACACAACTCAGAGGAAGACCATTGTATAGAAGAATCTATCATTAAATTCTAAAAAAATGGAACTATCTTCTAAGGAAAGCATAGAGAAATGCTTACGATCGATATGGCACGAGACGACCTACGTAGGAAGATGAAAAAATATGGAACCGTAGAAGTTAGATTCTCTTCCGAGGAGGAAGCAAAAATACACTCCACAGTCCCTCTAAAGTCGGCAGAGCTGGTACTACTGCCGACTTATCTAGGAAGACGAACTTCGAGAATGCATATAGAAGTCCCACCAAAAATCGACGTGGTGTGGCTGGTGGCAGTCGTTCTTCTAGGCTTAGAGGATAAAATGACCTTCCTGCAGGCTACCAAGCTACACCAGCGAAACTGATGGGGCCAAGGCCTGGATATTTTAATCCAGGCTACTCAATAGGACCTCGATGATCTGCCGGATTTAATACAAGTATCAGACGACACCACTCTGCACATTATGGTGGAAGGGCGCAGGCCACGCCGTTACAAATGTGGCCAAAAAGGCCACATTAAAGCTGCGTGCAAGTCTGAAATAGAAGTTGCAGGCTCCCTTCCACCCACCAATGAAAAACCAACCAAACCACCCACCAACACGACCGCTCCACCTGAAAAGAAAAACAGCAAAAAAGAACCACCCACGAAGAACAACCAAGAAGAAAACACAAGACATGAACCAAAAAACATAGAAGAAATAGACCCAGATTGGCGTACAGTCAAAAGAAATCGCAAACGAAAAAATCCCACACCCACCACAGACACTCACACCAGCAACAACCTACCTACTACTCCTCACTATAGACACCCACATCACCTTCCTCAAAAACAGTCATAAACATTACCACCATGAACATAATGAATGCCCAACTAACGGAACTAGTCTGCACAAACCCTCGCATATCACCCTATGTGGAAGCACTCCGTCGGTTACTACGACGAGGGTTCCGGTTGATCCGATCAACGGAACAGCCTGCTCGTGAAATTAACGTGTAAGTGGCTGAGCACTCCACAGACACGTGCACCCTTAACGTAGTTTTCGGGGATATTCAGCGTGACACAGAGAGTGACAAGGCCGGCCCTTTGAAATACAGGTATAACAGAAACAGGAAGTAAGAGTGAAAGAAAGTTGTGGTGAAAGAGTACAGCAGGGATCACCACCATCCCCTGTCGGAGCCTCGTGGAACTTTAGGTGTTTTCGCTCAATAAACACTCACAACGGCCGGTCTGGGAATCGAAACCGCGATCCTACGACCGCGAGTCCGCTGCCCTAACCACTGGGCCATTGCGCCTCCACATATCACCCTATATTGTAACTCCAAACCACAATATACCAGAGCACATAAAAGTTTATCTACGTTGATAGCAAGACTTATATTCTTTGTTCCTTCTCGAGCTTTGCCTGGCTCATAAGGGCTGGTTTCCCGGTTTCTTGGCGTATAGGTTCCCCACCTGGACGGGACGCCGGTCCATCGCAGGTGAGCGGCAAGATGCAGGAGGAAAGAGCGAGAGAAAGTTGTGGCGAAAGAGTCAGCAGAAGTTTCGCCATTACCTTCTGTCGGAGCTGCGGGGAGCTTAGGTGCTTCGCTCTTAAACACACACATCGTCTGGTCTGAGATTCGAACCCGCAATCCCTCGACCCCGAGTCCACTGCTCTAACCACTAGGCCATGTGCCTCTACGCAAGACTTATATTGATATACAATGAAAAATTTCCTAAAGACGTTGGGCCGCTGCAGCGGATATTTACCACTCACTTATACGCCCAGTTCACGAAAGATACCCCACAAGCCGCAGAAGTGGGGGAGCTACTCGCACTCTCCCACACCAAATCAAAGTAAGTTTTTACTATCATGTTTTCGCTCAAGCTCGGTTGCGTGAATGGGATCTTTTCGGTTTGAACGGCAGTTTTTTAAAATAATTTCCACGTAACTAAACACTTTTAAACTTCGTATACTGGTAGAATGTGTTTATAAAACATCTTTTTCTCTTGGCTTTATTGAGAAAATTCTATGGTTTGTAAGGTATTTGCTGTTTTTTTTCTTCAATTTCTGCAATTTCAACCAATCAATGGCGTCTATTGAGGTAAAAAAAAAACATTCTGTGCCGTATGAATATTCCCTCGTTTAAGAAACAGATTGGGTTTATTTACACTTGTGAAGAAAAAAAGATACCCTTCCCCCCACGCCTAACCCTAACCCCAAAACAGATTGAAATGCAATAGATCGATACTGAATGTGCGTGAACTGAGTTCGAAATATAAACAGAATTATTTACTAAACGATCTCAGGGGACTACGTCTGGATGTGACACCAGCATTAGGTAAATATTAGAGACACCAAATAAAAAGAAAGATAAGGCTGGAAAGAGAGAGAGCTGTTACCATCACGAATATTTGAAAAAGTATGGATGCACGTGGAGCGCATGATGCGTTAAAAGTGACCGACTTGAGCAGGAAAATAAAAGTTCCCTAAGAGAAGTAATGTTGGTGCGTGGCTTGTAGTGTCACCAGGCCCCTCACTTCATATCACCCCTTTCATTCGTACTCCATCTTATTAATTTTTATCCGCGCATGTTTTATGTCTTGGACCCTCTCTTTGTATTGTCTTGTTATCGTCTCCTCTATGTACAGCCCATGTGGCTAATATAAAATAAAGGGTTCAAATATTTGTGCCGAATATGAGTTCACTACCTTCATCAATTCGACGTTACCTGCGCAAATGCATTATGTACCCATACGTCACGTGTCAAAGTGATCGCAGAGAACAACGCACCGCCCAGTCTAGGAACAGAAACCACGATCTCGTGAGTGTGCGTGCAACACCTTAAACGCTAAGCCATGTGCCCTCACACACCGTGAAATACAGCCAGCTTCAAAAATAAGGCAGATAAATTAACAGAAAAGTATATATATATATATATTCAGATAAATATGGTACTTAAGTTGAGGCACCAGAATTTAGTACGGTACTATCCATACAATTTCAAAATAAGGTGATTAAAATCAAAATAAGCAACAAGGATATAGAAATGGCAAGGCAACAAAAGAATGAAAGAGACCTCGATATTATATAAATAGAGGAATTTATCTGTAACTATAATATGTGGCAATCATTCGGTAGCCATGATATATATATATATATATAAATTATAATTTACGGTATCTAAGAGATACCACCACGCTGGAAATAGCAGCCAAAACTTGACTCTAAAACCACATTAAATGTTCATACAGCACCAGCTCCTCGTTCTGTATGAACGATGGCTAGCCAACGAATCAAGTCAACGCACAAGACAGCCGTTATGCTCCCCCACCCACAAAACACCACCACGTGGACTCTGTTGAGACTAGTAAGAAACAATTATGAACTTTTTTATTACACTTAACTTTTTAAAATATTTTTGATAAGGTTCGCTTTCAAGAAGAAACGAAACATGTAAAATTTCTAAGAAAATTAAAATTAATCTTATATAGTGGCGTCTTCAAACTTCTTTTATATATATATATATACATATATATATATAGTAGAAATATGTTACGAAAAGAAAATATAAAATACACGTGGAAATGTAAGGGTAAAATATGAAAAATCAGCGAAAATGCATATTGCAAATAGAAAAAGGCTATTTATGACAGGTGGTGACAAATATATACATTTAGATTGACTGAGGTAGTAATACGAGTCATTAAGGTCATTATTATGAGATGATTATAAGATGATAATAATAATAAAGTAAGAGAACAAAACGAACCAATTGGTTTACGCGAAGGCTATTCATCGTTTGAACAACACCGGTTAATATACGGTGTTAGGTCTAATAGTTCCTGAGAAAAAAGATTATTTGTAAGGGAGGTAAGTAGTTCTGGATTATTTTTAAGGGAGGTAAGTAGTTCTGGAATTAGTGATGTGAGTGATGTAGGTAGTGTATAGGGTTAGTGGTTTAAATTGAAGAGTTAGCGGTGTTCTGTATTGAGTTGTGTGTTCATATTTAGTTGGGGGAGAAATTTGTTGATGAAAAATGCCTCTTTATTCAACCTTTGTTGCATTGTGGTGTTCTGTGAGCATTGGTAAAAGGGAAATATTTGGAAATTGGGATTAAGATTCCTGGCACATCTTTCTATGTGTTCACTCACCTTTAACTGTCTGTATTGTGGGTGACGGATTTGCTCTTTGTGAATGGTGATTCTTTGACGGAGCGAAATTCCTGTTTGTCCAATATAGAGTTTACCACATCCTATGCATGTCATGACATAGATTACATTTGCTGAGGCGCAGGTGAAATTTGATTTGATCTTCAATATTTCTCCTTGTTTGAATTGGAATTCTGAACCCTCCAGAAGGTGGGGGCATGTTCCACAGTTAGAACGTCCACATTTTGTCGCTTTTGGCTCAGTAGTTAGTGGGTAAAGTCTAGCGCTGGTTAATATTCTTTTCAGTGACTTCGGTTGCTTTTTGCTTTTTATAATTTTATATGAGCTTAAAGTTTCGTTCATTGTTTTGTCTGCTGTGAGGATGGGAAGGTTTTGGGTGATGATGTTGAAGGCTTCGTTGTTTCTGGGGTTATGTGTGGAGATGTACGGGAGTATTTTTAAGTCTTGTTTAGTATTTCGGCTAGTTTTCCTTAATCTTTGTATATCTATTCCCTTAGCTCTTTTGATGCCTTCATTTATTAATAAGATTGGGTATTGTCTTTTAGTTAGTGTAGATCCAAGTTCAAGGAGTCTATGTTCACGAGTGTATGTATCGGAAACTATGGTGCAGATTCTTTTTGCTAGGTTAAAGGGTATGTTGATTTTTATGTGTTTAGGGTGGCAGGAGTTAAATAATAGGTATTGTTTAGAGTCTGTGGGTTTATAAAAGATGTCTGTTTCTATGTGGTTGTTAACTATTCTAATTAAGATGTCTAGAAAAGGTAGTTGCTTACTGTTGTGTTCCATAGTGAATTGTATATTGCTGTGTATGTTGTTGAGCATTCTTTTGAAATCAAGGAGTTGATCCATGCTATATTGCCAAAGTATGAAGCAATCATCTAAATATCTCTTCCAGTTCTCCTTTAAGTAGCAATTGAAAGAGGCGCCATATTTTTCTAGTGATGATTGGTATAACTTAAGTTCGTGGTAACCCATTACGAGGTTTGCAATCACTGGAGCAGCTCTGGTCCCCATTGCAATTCTGCACTTCTGTCGATAGTAAGTAGTATCGAACAAGAAATGATTGTTCAACAGGACGAATTTCGGTGCTTCAATTATAAAATTGTGGTTAATTCGTCCTGGGATCTCTTCTGGGTGTTTTTCTAGCCAAAATGTGATTGCTTCTATACCATAGTCGTGTGGGATATTAGTGTATAGATTCACCACTTCGAAAGATACTAGTAGAGTTCCGTCCTTTACTGTCTTCGGGAGGTGGTTCAGCATGTCTAGGTCATCCCTGATATAGCTTTTCACATATTTTAAAAGAGGTTTGAGTAATATGTCAAGGAAGTTACTCAAACGGTGGGTTTCGCAAGAAGGGCCAGCTATGATGGGTCTGAGTTTGAGGTCAGTAGGTGGAGGGACATTAATGCATAGGCTTGTAGAGACTTTGCAGGCTTCGCAAATGAGTGGATTTTTAAGTATCTTGGGTAATCCGTAGAATAGACTAGGACTGTATTTGAAATTGGATAGATAGTCAATTTCATGTGTTGTAAGACCCTTTCCGTGAATTTGGAGTAAGGAGGATAAGTTTTTCAGTGTTTTCTGTGGGTTGTAATATCTTAGTTTTTCATAGTAAGTATTATTTTCCAAAATGGAAAGTATTAAATTTTTGTAGTACTCTGTATCCATCAATACTACCGCACTTCATTTGTCGGCTTCTTTAATGAGGTTTATGTCATTTTTTTAGCTCGACAAGGTCTTTCCATTCGTTTAAATTAAGGTTGGATTTGATATGTTGTTTTGGAATGGCATTGTAAGGAAAACTGTGGTTGCAGAACAAACAAATACAAGGTCATCCACGTAACATTTCATATCTCGAACACTTAATCACATAATGCTTTTTCTTTCACATAGAATATACATGTATAACATCAGTACAAGCATATAAGAAAATACAAGAAAAATGCGTGAATACAGTTCATCTCGGTTAAAAGTTAACGATTAATACTTTAGCGATTAAGAAATATATAGTTTTTAAAAAACATTACAACACCTAGAATAATAAAAATATAAGAAATATATAAATATATAGATATTAAAAATACATATATAAATATAGGAAGCATATAAATAAGTAATATATAATATATAAGGTCAGATAAAAGTTCATCGTTTAGAAATTTTTTTCCGATTAAAAATTACTTTTTAGATAAGGAAAACCTATAGTTAAAAGCCAGTGTCCAAGCAAAAATGAAGAAACCATATTTACATTCCCTATGGCCATTTCAGGGGTACATCACTGCATTTAATGCACGAGAGTGCATCACAATAATTACTCCTTCGTCGGGGGAAAAATACAGAAACAGACATCACGTACCAGGGCAATTAAGGAGGTCTCACCCTGGTACGTGATGTCTGTTTCTTTATTTTCCCCCTGACGAAGGAGTAATTATTATGATGCAGGATAAAATTTTGAAAAAGAAATTCTATCAATGTCCAGCATATTAGAAAATACCTTTAAAGGTTAAATGTATAAACAATTTATAAGTAAGAGCAAAAGAAAAAAATTCTAATGCCTATGTCTATTTTTGGCATTAGAATTTTTTCTTTTGCCCTTATATAAATTATATATATATATATATATATATATATATATATATATATATATATATATATACGAAGAGATGACCCTCTATAGGACTTCTTACATGCTGGAAGGGGTAGTTACAACCCAAACCACGAAAAAAGTTCTTAGAGCACGCTGTGTGTGGAAACTAGAATGAATAAAGTTTCGATGAACATGATACCCCTGAAATTCGCTATTAATGACCAAAAAATTCAATTAACGAATTGATCAATTATCCATCTGTAGCTCGTCAGTAAGGTCACTGGGGAAATTGAATAATTATGAAACTGAAATACGTACAAAGAAAACACGCACGCAGTCAGTTCCATCTTTATACATCATGGATTCCACTCTAGTGTCTCAACGTGATAAGTCAGAATAGCACGGAAAGATGGACCTAAGTGCGCGCCTGTTTACTTTATGTTCTCAGTAAGTATTTCAGTTTCATAATTATACATTTTTCCAGCGACCTTACTGACGCGCTACAGATGGTTAATTGATCAATTCATTAATTGAATTTTTTGGTCATTAATAGCGAAATTCAGGAGTAATTATTTTTAAAGCTGGCTGTATTTCACGGTGTGTGAGGGCACGTGGTTTAGCGTTTAAGGTGTTGCACGCACACTCACGAGATCGTGGTTTCAGTTCCTAGACTGGGCGGTGCGTTGTTCTCTGCGATCACTTCGAAACGTGACGTATGGGTACATAATGCATTTGCGCAGGCAACGTCAAATTGATGAAGGTAGTGAACTCATATACTGGATATTAAAAGTTTCAGGGTATTTGCCCTTTATCAATGTAGAGTAGCCGAACCCAGAAATATTAATAAATCTATTTATGAAAACCAGTGGATGTATTCCACTGACTTTTAGGTAAATATTCCTTCGAACAGACGCTCAGTAGCGACACCTGCTGGGTTCGGTAACTCTACATTGATAAAGGGCAAATACCCTCAAACTAGTCTGCAGATGCCAGACCAACAAGGGGAAGCGGCTGACCTCCCCTGTTCGAAAGTTATAATGGCCACAGGTTTGTGTGTCACATAGCTAGCTAGAGGTGATGACCTCTTGGAGCTAATCAACGGCAGCATTCATCCTAATTTTCTGGATTGCCATGTTAGCTTGCCATATTAACTATTAATATATATATATATATATATATATATATATATATATATATATATATATATATAGATATATATATATATATGTATGTATGTATGTATGTATGTATGTATGTATGTATGTATGCATGCATGCATGTTTGTATGTAAGTATGTATGTATGTATGTATGTATGTATGTATGTATGTACGTATGTATGTATGTATGTATGTATAGCTCTGGGCCAACCAAAGCCTTGTGAGTGGATTTGGTAGACGGAAACTGAAAGAATCTCATCGTATAGGCGCAGGAGTGGCTGTGTGGTAAGTAGCTTGCTTACCAACCACATGGTTCCGGGTTCAGTCCCACTGCGTGGCACCTTGGGCAAGTGTCTTCTACTATAGCTTCGGGCCGACCAAAGCCTTGTGAGTTGATTTGGTAGACGGAAACTGAAAGAAGCCCGTTGTATATATGTATATATATATATATGTGTGTGTGTGTTTGTCTGTCTGTGTTTGTCCCCTCCCCAACATCGCTTGACAACCGATGCTGGTGTGTTTACGTTCCCGTAACTTAGCGGTTCGGCAAAAGAGACCGATAGAATAAGTACTAGACTTACAAAGAATAAGTCCTGGGGTCGATTTGCTCGACTAAAAGGCGCTGCTCCAGCATAGCCGCAGTCAAATGACTGAAACAAGTAAAAGAGTAAAGAGTAAAGAGAGTATATATATATATATATATATATATATATATATATATATATATGTATGTATATATCCCCATCACCACTTGACAGCAGGTGTTGCCGTGTTTGCGTCCCCGTAACTTTGCGGTTCACCAAAACATTGAATAGACGTCTATTCTGTGTTTCGAAGGTAAAGGCAAGACACGACTTCATGGAAGCAGTCCTTCTCCCAAAGCAAATTAAATAAAATTTGAGATTTTTGCGGAGGAGTAAAAGTGGTAACAAAAACAGGACAGTAAAGACAATACAAATAAAAACAGTAAAATACAGGACAAGAAGAATAACAATAACACAAACATTAAGAGCTGTTAAGCCTGAATGAAAGAAAAATGAATACATATATGTATGTACGTATATATGTATGTATGTATGTATGTATGTATGTATGTATGTATGTATGTATGTATGTATGTATGTATGTATGTATCTATGTATGTATGTATATAGGTGCAAGCGTAGCTATGTGGTAAGAAGCCTGCTTCCCCACTACATGGTTCTGGGTTGAGCCTCACTGCATGGTGCCTTGGGCCAGTGATTTCTATCATAGCCACCGGCCGACCAAAGTCTTGTGGGTAGATTTGGTAGACGGAAACTGAAAAAATTCTGTCATATATGTATGTGTGTATGTGTGTGTGTGTGTGCTTGTCTTTGGGTCTGTGTTTGTTCTCCCATCATCGCTTGACGCCCGGTGTTGGTGTATTTAGATCCCCGTAACTTAACGGTTCGGCAAAAGGGAGACGGATAGAATTGATACTAGTCTTTAAAAAATTAGTCCTGGGATCGATTTGTTCGACTAAACATGGCCGTAGTCAAATAACTGAAACAAGTAATCTCTCTATATATAAATGGCAAAATGTCTGCGTGCGTGTCCTTTATACAAATCCACAATTTTTCAGTTAGAGGGCTCGCACTTTCTATGGTCATTCAAAACCGCCCAAGGGTGGTCGTGCACATCTTTACATTTCTCCAGTCACCCCGCAAAGCCATTAAAAAATCGATAGAAGTGACTTTTTTGTGAATTTTCTATCCAAAACTCAATCAAAATGCCTGAAACTTGATACGTCAATTGGATGCCAGCTAGCTGTATGTGATTGGTGGAAGATTTGGACAGTACTCGCGTGTATGTGCGCACGCACGTAGCTGTATATGCATGCACTAGCACTATGACCTGGCGTTGCCGGGTCATAGTGCCAGTAGAGTAATAAAGCAATGTACTAAAGTGAATCTTGCGTACGGAGATATAAGCAAAACAGATTTGCAATTGATAAACGTCTTTGTGTCATCATGAGAACAAGCATGTTATGAAAGGAGGCTATCAAAACATTAATAGATATTGAGGTTTTATCAACAATACATTACTTATTATTTTGATATCAGTAAAAATGTTTTGGGAGGGAAACAGCTGTCACTGGTGAACAGGTTTCTTTTTAAAGATATCGACGTCCTAAAAAACATTGGTCACGTAACAAAATTACCTAACAACTCCGAACATAAATTCTTCATTTCTTTAAGTGTATTTTGGTGTTTTAAACAGATTGTGGAAATTCAAGGGTTTTAATAAATTCTAGATAAGAATGGCATGCGGAGATAGATAGAATTTGACGATTCCACTGATTGACTTTTATTCTGAGAGAAAAAAAATCTTGGATCTTTTCGGTTTGAACGGCAGTTTTTAACATAATTTCTAGGTAACTAAAAAATCTTAAACTTCGTATACTGGTAGAATGTGTTTATAAAACATCTTTTTCTCTTGGCTTTATTGAGAAAATTCTATAGTTTGTAAGCTATTTCTTGTTTATTTTTCTTCAATTTCTGCAATTTCAACCAATCAATGACCGTCTATTGAGGTAACAAACATTCTGTGCCGTATGAATATGTCCCTCGTTTAAGAAACAGATTGGGTTTATTTACATTTCTGAAGAAAAAAGATACCCTTCCCCCACTCCTAATCCTAACCCAAACGCTAACTAACCCTAACCCTAAAACATATTGAAATACTAGGGTCATAATTATGGGTGACAATTTGATATGACACCGCTAGAAAAAACTGCCGTTCAAACCGAAAAGAGCCCTTTTTTCACCTGGTTGAACTAAAGGGTCACTAAGGAAAGATTGGGTTCCATTTCTTTCTACGCTTTACAAACTCGACTCAAACTAACCAACCACGCCGTATAAGTTTTTTGACGACGCTTAACTCCACTATTACCTTCGGACATTATAGCTTTTTTTTTAACCTCTATCTTTGATACATACAGTCGCAGGCGTGGCTGCGTAGGGAGAAGTTTGGTTGCCAATCACATGGTTCCATATTTAGTCCCACTGCGTACTACCTTGGACAAGTGTCTGCTATAGCCCCAAGCCGGCCAAATCTTTTGTAAGTCGATTTAGTTGATGGAAACTGAAAGAAACCTGTCGTATATATATATATATATATACACACAACTTATAAGTAAGGGCTAAAGAAAATTATTTCAAAGCCAATATGCTGATAACAGACTATTAAATCGTCAATTTCCACATATAATTTACTCGCTACAGCAAAAATCGAAGACTTGAAGTCGGGTAAGTTGGCCGTTAGAATTTTTAAAATTCGTTATCTCTATATTGAATCAATTTCGGAATTAATCTCATAAAAGACTTATTCGTCTTCAGTAGAGCTTACGAGAGAATATAAATAAGATACTTACATGCGCCCATGGAAAAAGCCGAAGCAAAAAACATGAGTACATTTAAGTACCCCAGTTATATCTAAAAATACAAATTCTTAGGTCAGCCTCAGTACAACGTGTTGACTGTTCGCCACTACAGGTAATAGTGGTTACCAGTCCCTATAGCGAGTAGTAATAAGTCTACAACTAATATAGGATGAAGTTTTTTCTCCCCAGTGCGTAACTGGTACTTAATTTATCGACCCTGAAAGGATGAAAGGCAAAGTCGACCTCGGTGGAATTTGAACTCAGAACATAACGGCAGACGAAATATGGCTACGCATTTCGCCCGGCGTGCTAACGATTCTGCCAGCTCGCCGTGTGTGTGTGTGTATGTATACACACACACACACACACACACACACACACACACACACACACACACCGCAGTCTAATGACTGAAACAAGTAAAACATAGATAATAAAGATAGTTCCATTGCTTTTCAATGCACTTCTTCCAGAAGACCCTAAGTTTGCTTATTCCATAGAAGAAGGTTTCCGGCTTGCAAATCGACCATCTCGCAAAGGAAGTTTGAACAATCGAAACACGTTATAGTCGGAAGGGGTGAGATTTGGACTGTATTCAGAGTGTTTCAGCATGGCCCAATGGTTAGGGCAGCGGACTCGCGGTCGGATAAAATAGACATGATAAAAAAATATTCAGACAAATACGTAACAAAAACATCAGGACTTACAAATATATATAACATACAGAAAATTGCACTACTGGGCACTGCACACGTCCTACGCAGAACACTTTCAATACTGTAACCATCAGAGCATCACAACAAATCACAGCACATACCCAGGCACACAGAGCTGCGCTCGGTAGTGAAGTCAAAGCACGCTATAAAAATAAAACTACTAAATGATGATGATAATAATAATAATAATATTTGAATAATTCACCTCTGGAAACATGGGTGGTTCTTTCAACATCCTTAAACAACCCTTATTCAGGGATCTTTTGAGCGGGATGGGCTACTCAACCTGAAGAAAATTCTAACTGGGCCCCACCTGCAAGGTCATGTGCTGTTTATCTTGATATGAGATCACCATGTCGCGCACATATGGTTGTGATGCATGTGCCTGGTGTACCTTTATCAGACGGGTAGTCATGATGGGTATATTGGGCTTCGTATATTTTACCCCAGTGTCACTTTGATGGCATGAACTGCTCTCTCACTCAATAATAACAATAATAATAATAACAATAACAATAATAATAATAATAATAATAATAATAATAATAATAATAATAATAATAATAATAATACCCAAACTGAACAACCCGAGGGAAGTACGGCAACTATTGTTGCAAAGAAGGTGAAAATGATGGCAATGAAAAAAGCGCACGAGCAATTGGCTGTTAGCTGGGAGGAGAAACCTCTGCACGGCAAATATGTGACCCGCAGCAAACAAGCTGATGTTGACCAGAAGCAAACCCATCAGTGGCTGCGGAGCTCAGGGCTAAAAGCAGAGAGCGAAGGTTTCATCCTGGCTGCTCAAGACCAAAGCCTATCAACCCGGAACTACCAGGCCAATGTGATGAAAAATGGAGCAGACCCAAAATGCCGATTCTGCAACGACATGATTGAAACAGTGGACCACCTAATCTCTGGATGTAAAGTCTTAGCACCAGTGGAGTATAAATTAAGACATGACAGAGTTGGCCAATATCTCCACTGGCTAATAAGTCGGCATTACAATATCAAAACTGCCGACAAGTGGTATAATCACCACCCTGAGGCTGTAACTGAAGGAGAAAATGTAACGATTCTGTGGGACTTTCCAGTACATACAGACCGAACCATCAAGGCCAATAAACCAGATATTGTTGTGAAAGACCAAAACAATAAAGTTTGCTTATTGATCGACATGAGCATCCCCTGTGATCATAATATCTCAGCGAAAGAGTTTGACAAGCTCAGAAAATATAAAGACCTACTCATTGAAATTGAGAAAATGTGGCATCTCAAGGCGGTTACAATACCAGTGATCGTAGGAGCACTAGGAATGATCAAGAAGGGAACCGAAAATTATATGAGAATGATCCCTGGCTTACCATCCCTGCAAGAAGTGAAAAAGATTGTCTTAACTGGTACATCACACGTATTGAGAAGAGCATTGTCGATGTGAGAACTGTTGCTGCTCATGCATTTTAATTTAACTTTAAAAAAAAAAAAAAAAATGAACGAACTACTGACTTTGGTTTAATGGCCTACTAATATACACTATGAGTTTCTTTGCCCTAGGAGTCGGGAAGACACTCGGCAAGAAATGGAAGAAAATTTGAAAGAAGAAGAAAAAAAAGTAATAATAATAATAATAATAATAATAATAATAATAATAATAATAATAATGATATCGAAAAATACCTTGGGAATGAGAAACCAGGTTCGAAATTTCCTCAAAACACCTGAAGAAGGCTGGAGGGTATATCAGCCGAAACGTTGTGTTAACAATAAACAAGACGAGGACAAATATCCGTCAAATGTAAATAATGTAAATGTTGTGTGTGTATGTGTGTATGTGTGTGTGTGTGTGTGTGTGTGTGTGTGTGTGTGTGTGTGTGTTGCATCGTGTTGTACGTGGGGTTGATAAATATCGATTTTATACGTTTTACAGATGTCGTGTGTGTATATGTGTGTGTGAGTGTGTGTGTGTGTATGTGTGTGTGTGAGAGAGAGAGAGAAAGAGAGAAGTGTGTGCGTGTGCGTGTCCATGTGTGTGGCTTATTTGTATGCATGTGTGGGTGGGGCACAAGGACAGATATGGTAATATGTATAATACATGTGCGTGCATACGGCTCCATGTATGTATATGTGTGTGTATTTGTATGTATGTATGTATGTAGATAAACAGATAGGTAGATATGTACGTAAATACGTAAATGGGCGTGGCTAGATAGATAGATGGATGGATGGATGGCTATATACATATGTATATATACATAAGCTAAACCGCTGATAAAACATTATCTGCAAAATAACAAAACACAAGAGCCATTATGAAGCTTCTGGTATTAGTTCTTACTTTAATCGCTGCCAATTTAATCGTCCTACAGCAAAGTACAGCCACCGACGGTAAGTCACATTGTATAAATTTTTTAATGTTTGTGTATATGTGTATATGCGTGTGTGGTTGTGTGTATGTGTGTTGTATTAAACATTTGACGGATCTTTTCGGTTTGAACGGCAGTTTTTCCTAGCGGTGTCACATGAAATTGTCACCCATAATTATGACCCTAGTATCGATCTATTGCATTTCAATCTGTTTTAGGGTTAGGGTTAGGGGTGGGGGGAAGGGTATATTTTTTTCTTCAGAAACGTAAATAAACCCAATCTGTTTCTTAAACGAGGGACATATTCATACGGCACAGAATATTTTCACCTCAATAGACGTCATTGATTGGTTGAAATTGTAGAAATTGAAGAAAAAACAACAAATACCTTACAAACCATAGAATTT
The DNA here is from genome assembly GCF_006345805.1 of Octopus sinensis. NCBI lineage: Eukaryota > Metazoa > Mollusca > Cephalopoda > Octopoda > Octopodidae > Octopus > Octopus sinensis. The sequence goes on from NC_043022.1 coordinate 19,145,340, forward strand.
TCTCAATAAAGCCAAGAGAAAAAGATGTTTTATAAACATATTCTACCAGTATACGAAGTTTAAAAGTGTTAGTTACGTAGAAATTATTTTAAAAAACTTACATTTGAAAAGAAAAAAAAGGTACCCTTCCCCCATGCATCATGCATCATGACCTTGCAAGTGGGGACCCAGTTAGAATTTTCTTCGCGTTCAGTAGACCATACTACTCAAAAGGTCTGAGAATAAGGGTTGTTTAAGAATGTTGACCGAAACACCCATATTTCCAAACGTGAATTATTCTAACACCAAAGAATTCCTCTCAACACATGGCTATGATGTTCCCCCAGTACTACTCATGATCAGAGATGCATATATCGTCAGCCACCAAAAGATATGCTCATCTGATAAAGGTTAAACAAGTGACAAGCAAATATGTGGCATTGAGCAGATCATTTGCTGTAGCCCATGATGTATACCAAGGCAAAACAATATAGATGATAACACTTCGAATCAGTTAAGATCGGAAGCCATGAGAGCCATTGCGAACCTTGATATTTTTCCCCAAGACAAAAATGTAGCTCAATGGTTGCGAATCGCTGAAGGACCTTGGCGTCCAGGACAGATTCAAAAAGTGGCAGGAACGTTGGAACCGAGGGAATGATGTTAAAACTTAGGTAAAAAATGTGTTTTATGAAATAACTAATCTGGGAACCTTTGATACTACCTTGTATAAAAGAACCACATAAATACTTCCTTGCTAACTGACATAGATACACACGCCCGCGTGCTCACTCACTAACACACACACACACACGCCCATGCACAGGTAATTATAATCTGTTGTGGTTTTGCAGTTTCGTGGCTTAAAATTCTGTAGTCATTGTTCGAATTCTGGAGGTTTTGATTGAACGACACTTTGTATTTTTAATTTACATCCTGTTTCAATTCGCAAACAACTACGCATCGTTTATGTATGTATGTATGTATGTATGCATCTATCTATCTATCTATCTATCTATCTATCTATCTATCTATCTATCTATCTATCTATCTATCTATCTATCTATCTATCTATCTATCTATCTATCTATCCATCTATCTATCTATCTACTTATCTATCTATCTAGCTGTGTAGGCGTAGCACAATGGAAAGAATTTAGCTTCTCAAAAACATGGTCTCGAGTCCAGGCCCACAGCCTGGCATCTTGAGTGTCTTCTACAATTGCTTCGGGTCGACAAAAAATATTTGTGCGGATGTGGAGGATAGAAACTGAAAAGGACCTGTCATATAAACGCACATGCATACACACAGACAAACAGAAAGTCTGTGTGTGTTGTTATGTGTGTAAGTATGTGTGTACATGTGTGTGTATGCTCGTGCGTTTGCGTGCGTCTGTATGTACGACGGTCTTCTTTCAGTGTTTACGTTTCCAAATGAAGCCATTCCACTAATGGAATCGACAGAATATGTACCAGGCTTAAGGTGTAATTGAATAGTCCTCCTTCCCAATTTTCAGGCCTTCTGCCTATAACAGGAGGAGTGATGCTAGAATTGTGAAGTCTTGCAAACATTATTTTCCACCCATTTTATTAATAACTTAATTATTCTATTTTGGGTAATTTGATACCTGACTGCTTAAAGAAGACTCTAAAACAGTCATTGGCTACTTGCGGTCTACGAAGATTCATTTTCAAACATTTTAAACTACACTACAATAATCAGCAAGGTGCCGATATAGCGTCCATCAGTGAAAGCAGACTCACCGACAGACAAGATTTCGCGCACTGTTTCGCTTTCAGAGCGATGCTTTGACTGGTAAGGGCTAAAGGATTGAGGAGGGCGTGGTAAAAGCCTCACAGACATGCTCAAATATTTCCAGCTCTCTGAGACAGATACAGATTGGATGTCTCGGATGCGCCAATGTGGACGTGGTCGAATTGCATCGGCTCATCCAGGTCGTATCTATACAAGGTATTCTGTTGGCCAGCAGATAAATATTGTTTAGAATAACTTAGAAGACAGGGTCCCGGTTACCGGAAGCTAAAGTCGTCACTCGCGACGTGCCAAGGATACAGAGAATGTATTAAAGAATGACTTTAGACGGAGTTGACATGGGTAATCGTCAACAGCAAATGGAGCCTTGCCGTCAAAGGCAATGACAATAAAATTGGTTAGGTTTTGTAAGGTATTAGTGTTAGAAAGGAATAAAAGAGAAAGGAATAAAAGGAATGAATTATGAAGTATGAAATTATGATAATGAAATGGCTTTCTACCCAGCAAAATAGAAAGTCCCAGTTTAATATTTTTTTATAATTAATGATTTTGTCCAGTATGTATGATGCTTATATTGCATAAGGTATTAAGTCTTCATACATTACCACTGGTAGCAATTCATCATATTGAAAACGCTTTCTTGTAATTTACACTCTGCTTCCAAATGTCTCTTTCAATCTTGCCACTCTTTCACTCTCCAGTAGCACTGCTTTCATGATGCTGTTCTCTTCATTATCTGCTAATTTCACTCTTATTACACCTTTCATTTTAACTATACGCTATTCCATTTCCACACTTTTCTCATAAGTCACCAACACTCGTTCATGTTTTCCTTTGCGTGGCTTTCTTAGCTGTATTTCTTTACTCTCTACACCAGTAACTGGTGTCTCCATTTCTGTTTGTTGCTCGTTTCCCTCTTTCTTCCGTCCTTCCTTATCCTTACTCGTTGAAGTTTCTGGCTCTTGAGTTCGATTCTCCGTTGCTTCCTCATTTCTTCTTTTCTCTTCTTTTTATCCTCCACATTCCTTTTATTTTGCGGTGGAGATTCGCTCTTTCCTTTCTTCTCTACCATTGTAAACTCTGTTTCCTTCTCCGATATTATATTCTCTTCTATCGGACTTCTCTTCTCCACTACTTCTTGTTCGTGTTTCTGGGGACACTTTGCCTTCATGTGTCCCCTTACTCCGTATTTAAAGCATATTGGTGGTCTACCCTCCACTATGACTCTCAGTCTGCTCTCATCGGTCAGGACAATCTCTTCTGTGATTTTATGGAGGTCAGGCAGGCTGATAAGCACCATCAACTCTAGGTCGTACCCCCATCAGTTGACCTCCGCTGTCTTTGACATTTTCAGTATTTCCACTTTCTCCTCTGTGTTGTAGAGGATGGCTTCCACAAGCCAGTCCTCGTTAATTTCGGGTGGCAATCTCCCTATTGTCACTCTGGCTGCGCGTCTGCCACATTAGGTAGGTAAGAGTGCCCATTGTGCTGATTTCAAGGCTACGATGGTGTACTTCTTTGCTTCATTCTCATTAACGAAGCGTACCTCCACCGTGCCAAATTTTCGTCCTCTGTTATAGAAAGTCGTCACTTCTTTAACTTCTTTAAAACACTCCTCTATCTCTTCAGCGCCTGCTTTTTCTACTTCTCATGTCACTATGTTCAGCGTTCGATAGGTGATAATTTTTCTTTCCAACTTGTCTGCTACTTCATTTGGGAGTGTCAGTCTCAAACAACCTTCTTCCTTCTTCAACATGTTGTCAAACTTCTTATAATCTATATTTTCACTTCCAGCTCCTGTATTTGCAGTCGCTCCACTGGCAGACTTTTGCCTGTAACCGCAACATAACTGCCCGTCTGGACCTGCATATTTTCGTTATTTAGCGCTTCACCCATTAAATGGGAAGACAAATAAAATTTTCAACAACTTCAAATAACTACAAATTCAACAATTCAATAATACAGCAATTTAACAATTCCGTCATTCAACGATTCAACATTTCAATATAACATAACACAACAACTCACTTGTGAGTGATATCAAAGACACAAAACTTCGCCTCGCTCTATGCTTTCTCTCCACCAAATCACCAACTCAACTTTAAGATTCGGCGCGATGCTTCTCCGACTAGCTATCACGTCCATTATTTATACGAGTTGGACTAGCCTACGTGTCGTCTGCGGGAACACAACAGAAACATAGAAGAGTCTCCCACAAAGGGCAACGCAGATCATAAGGTTTTGGCCAAGGTGTTAGCCAAGACTTAGGCACTTGTGCAGACATGCACAATCCTGAGCAGATTTATCCCCAACAACCTCCACCTGACACGCTACGTCATAGGAAGTGTAGGAAAGGAACCTAGCATCGATAGGGCACTGATCAATTTGGGTCAGTCAAAAGCTTTCGAAGGGGTTGACCATGAATACTGTTTCCAGTCCTGTTTTCAGAGGCTGGACGTCTTCTATTTACAAAAACATCTGTTCAGTGGTCAAAATAAATGACCACCTATCGAAACCGTTTGGCATCATCCGTTCGGTACATCTAGGATGCCCATTCTCACCCCTTCTGTACATGCTGGCTCTCGAGCCTTTACTGAGCAAATTGGATATTTTGAGGGCCATCACGTGTGAACAAGAATACAGACGTTTCGTGTCAGCTTATGCGGACGACGTTACTGCAAAAGTGTCGGACAGTTCGGAAATCGAGAGACCGCCACTGTCTTAAGGGAGTACGAAGCGGTGAGAGGAGCAAAGATTAATCTGGACACGTCGGAGTGCCTTCAGCTCGATGGTGACGATTTAGGTCCATGCCAAGCGACAGTGTTGTTGGACGCTGGATAGATAGACCCGTCAAACTGCTCGGCGTCTGATTTAGTCCAGAGCTAGAAATGGACAATAACTAGGGGAGGTGACGAGTAACATGACTAATGTGATCTCGGAAAGCCCGGGCTGAGGTGAGGAATGCGTACATCGCTTCCGTTATCTACTACCGCCTGACTGCTGTCCCTCTCCCTACTTCGTGGTTGATCAATTTGGAGCGATTGCGCTTCCACATTCTGTGGATGGGACATGTCCGTTAATTAGACTGTCTATCTGCTGTTAACAGCCTCTGAGTGGCCGACTGCGTATAAAGTGGGTAATGATGCGCGGACGTGAGTTGACACTGCGATATCTCAAGCGTTTCGTCTTCGTTGAGTGGATGTGGTCACCGTTTGTCAGATAGGATTTTCCGCATCACAGAGCCACAGGCTTGGATCAAGCGTAGACCAAGAAAGGGCGCTTGGAAGCTGGAGTGTCAGCAAGCGCTCACAGCTTTCTGCCACCCGAGTAACACGGTCGTTGAAAGTTCCACGATGAAGTTCTATTCGTTAATAGAGATGGGCAAGATCCACAACATCTTAGGGAAACCTCTGGGAATCGGAATGGATGAATTAATTTGTTTTCCGAAGGATTTTCGGACTGACGCATATGCTTATCTTGCAGGACAAGCAGTACTACCGTGGAGCGCTGCCGGATCGAGACAAGCTCTACAGACACCGAACGCTCTCAGAATGACCTGCCCAAGTTGTTTGTTTGCAGGGCGTCGAAAACGTCTTGTATGCACTCGCTTATTATTCGGTCACTACCAGCTTGTTGTGCTTTGTCGAACAGTTGTTGAATTATGTTGGATGGACCCGGTTATCACCCGAATGCTTTGTGAAGACTGTCCCGCCGCCTTCTTTTTGCCTGGATAGAAAGGCAGTTTTGTTCTGTTTGATGGTGAAGACGGTTTGCTGGTGTGGCGGTTGAGATTGAAAGGACTGAAGACTGATACTCTCTGCTTCAGTCAAGCCCTCATCGACTTTTCCTAACTCCGCTTGAAAAAGAAAGTGAGGGTGGACATCGAATTTCTTACCCCCACCAGAGTATTGTTGTGAAAGGTGAGTGAATGTGGTGAGGATGGCCCGCGTGAATGGATCTACTCTGAGCATTCATTTGTAAACCGGAAGAGTTTAGGAGTGAGGGCTCAGAGTAGGCCCTTTCACGCGGGCCATCCTCATTATATTCACCTACCTTCAAAAAATACTGTGGTTGGGGTAAGAAATCCCCTCTCCACCATCACTTTCCTTTTCAAGCTGTTGGGGTAACCAGGTTGTGTAGGGTTCCACGGCTGTCCCTGTGAGGGACTCCCGGCTTTTAGGGAACTTTTATTGTTTAATAGTATTGTTAATTGTTACTTATGGTAAAGTCGGTTTGATCGTAACCCCACTTGTTGCTTGTGTTGTAGAGCCCATATTTGATCTGTGTTCGATACATGCATCATGATCTTGCAAGTGGGGGCCCAGTTAGAATTTTCTTCGCGTTCAGTAGACCATACCGCTCATAAAGTCCCTGAATAAGGGTTGTTTAAGAATGTTGACCGAAACACCCATATTTCCAAATGTGAATTATTCTAACCCCAAAGAATTCCTCTCAACACATGGTTATGATGCTCCCACACTACTTCTGCTCGTGATCAGAGATGCATATATCGTCAGCCACCAAAAGATATGCTCATCTGATAAAGGTTAAACAAGTGACAAGCAAATATGTGGCATTGAGCAGATCATTTGCTGTAGCCCATGATGTACACTTGCGTCAGAAATTAATTAGCACTTCTCAAATTTCTACATTAAATAAGTTAAATCAATTAACCTATGAGCTGTTCAAAACGTCTTACGCGATGAGAAAACTTAGTATGGTGTGATTTCGGTCCTTGCGAGGCGCTACCTATATCTATTAAACAAAGGAAGATTTGTCTGCATCCGCACTCCAAGTTGTTGTTGCACTGCTATGTCAACATCATAAGGCTGTAGACTCTCAAATTGCTCTGCAAACAAAGTTACGTCATCGTTCTACGCAACAGTGAACTCGCAACAAAGCAATAGTTCGAGATATGGCCACTAGGTGACAGCACATACCTTGAGTGAAGAGCAAATCAAGGGTGCTAATTAATTTCTGACGGTAGTGTATACCAAGGCAAAACAATATAGATGATAACACTTCGAATCAGTTAAGATCGGAAGCCATGAGAGCCATTGCGAACCTTGATATTTTTCCCCAAGACAAAAATGTAGCTCAATGGTTGCGAATCGCTGAAGGACCTTGGCGTCCAGGACAGATTCAAAAAGTGGCAGGAACGTTGGAACCGAGGGAATGATGTTAAAACTTAGGTAAAAAATGTGTTTTATGAAATAACTAATCTGGGAACCTTTGATACTACCTTGTATAAAAGAACCACATAAATACTTCCTTGCTAACTGACATAGATACACACGCCCGCGTGCTCACTCACTAACACACACACACACACACGCCCATGCACAGGTAATTATAATCTGTTGTGGTTTTGCAGTTTCGTGGCTTAAAATTCTGTAGTCATTGTTCGAATTCTGGAGGTTTTGATTGAACGACACTTTGTATTTTTAATTTACATCCTGTTTCAATTCGCAAACAACTACGCATCGTTTATGTATGTATGTATGTATGTATGCATCTATCTATCTATCTATCTATCTATCTATCTATCTATCTATCTATCTATCTATCTATCTATCTATCTATCTATCTATCTATCTATCTATCTATCTACTTATCTATCTATCTAGCTGTGTAGTCGTAGCACAATGGAAAGAATTTAGCTTCTCAAAAACATGGTCTCGAGTCCAGGCCCACAGCCTGGCATCTTGAGTGTCTTCTACAATTGCTTCGGGTCGACAAAAAATATTTGTGCGGATGTGGAGGATAGAAACTGAAAAGGACCTGTCATATAAACACATACATACACGCACATGCATACACACAGACAAACAGAAAGTCTGTGTGTGTTGTTATGTGTGTAAGTATGTGTGTACATGTGTGTGTATGCTCGTGCGTTTGCGTGCGTCTGTATGTACGACGGTCTTCTTTCAGTGTTTACGTTTCCAAATGAGGCCATTCCACTAATGGAATCGACAGAATATGTACCAGGCTTAAGGTGTAATTGAATAGTCCTCCTTCCCAATTTTCAGGCCTATAACAGGAGGAGTGATGCTAGAATTGTGAAGTCTTGCATGTGTGTGTGTGTGTTTGTGAATGTATGTAATGTATTATGTAATGTGACAATCAATTTTTATCTGACTATATCGAAAGAGTAGTACTCTTTCACCCCAACTTTCTCTTACGCTTTCTTCCTGTTTCTTGGAAATAATGCTGATGATGGGTCCTGATGTATCACTTGAAGGTTTACAGAAAAAAAAAAGAAAAAAATCATTACCGGAATACCCATGAAATTTAATTTCGCAGTGATGGGGTCAAGAGTCTAGTCAAATACAGTCAATAGGGATCTTTTCGGTTTGACCGGCAGATTTTTTAAATAATTTCTTTGTAACTAAACACTTTTAAACTTCGTATACTGGTAGAATGTGTTTATAAAACATCTTTTTCTCTTGGCTTTATTGAGAAAATTCTATAATTTGTAAGATATTTGTTGGGTTTTTTTCTTCAATTTCTACAATTTCAACCAATCAATGACGTCTATTGAGGTGAAAACATTCTGTGCCGTATATGTCCCTCGTTTAAGAAACAGATTGGGTTTATTTACATTTGTGAAGAAAAAAAGGCACCCTTCCCCTCACTCCTAACCCTGACCCTAACTAACCCTAACTAACCTTAACCCTAAAACAGATTGAAATGCAATAGATCGATACTAGGGTCATAATTATGGGTGATAATTTCATATGACACCGCTAGAAAAAACTGCCGTTCAAACCGAAAAGATCCAAGGTTTCTTCTGGAATAAATGAACCTCAAATTAAGCGTGAGAGATTAAATCACTATACGAAATTTGAAACTTTTCACTGAATTTTAAAATTTCCAAATCTGTGACAAGAACTGAAAAGATCGACCGGTGTTGATTTGTTTACGTACCCGTAACTTAGTGGTTCGGCAAAACACACCGATAGAAATAAGTAGCAGGATTTTTAAAACAATAAGTATCGTGGGTAGATTCGTTTGACTAAAACCCTACAAGGTTCTGCCCCAGCATGGTCGCAGTCATTTGACTGAAACGAGAAAAAGATAAGAGAAACGCACCTACACTAAGAATGTCAATATTTGAAGAATGGATTAACAGTAATACCTCACTTTACGAGGTCCTGCTTTACGAGACCCCGGGGTCACGAATTTTGATTTTCAATCACATGATCCAAATTTTAAACGATCGTGAGGCTGTGAGCTCGAATCTTGGACTGGGCTGCATGTTGTGTTCTTGAGCAAGACACAACACGCTATTGAGCAAAAGTTTCTACTACTATAACCAAATGCTTGTGCGTGTTACCGAGAAATTTATAGAGAGCGGGAAAAAGCTTCTTCTTAGCAAACAGCTCTTAACTTGTTTTTTAAAAAAAGAAATCTACCATTTACGAGTACTTGTGAATCGGCGATCGCGTCTACAAGTGATGCTGTGTGCGAGTCTAGTGCAAGTGAAAGTGATTCAGAAAACAATTATAATAATATCTTGTATTATATAGGCGTAGGAGTGTCTGTAGCTTGCTTACGAACCACATGGTTCCGGGTTCAGTCCCCCTGTGTGGCACCTTGGGCAAGTGTCTTCTGCTATAGCCTCGGGTCGACTAAAGCCTTGTGAGTGGATTTGGTAGACGGAAACTGAAAGAAGCCCGTCGTACATATATATATATATGCATGCGTGTGTATATGTTTGTGTGTCTGTGTTTGCCCCCCCCCCCCAACGTTGCTTGACAACCGATGCTGGTGTGTTTACGTCCCCGTAACTTAGCGGTTCGGCAAAAGAGACAGATAGAATAAGTACTAGGCTTACAAAGAATAAGTCCTGGGGTCGATTTGCTCGACTAAAGGCGGTGCTCCAGCATGGCCGCAGTCAAATGACTGAAACAAGTAAAAGAGCAAAAGAGTATAAATGATCTTGAGATTCTATTTACTTTACATAAAATATTCGTTAAAACATTTTTTCTGGATACAAATCACGATTTATAACATTGTTACTACAGGAAAATTATTGCTCTGCTTTACGGGTTTTCGCTTTTCGAGCGGTCAACGGGAACACATTAACTCGTATATTGAGGCATTACTCTCTTTTACTCTTTTACTTGTTTCAATCATTTGACTGCGGCCATGCTGGAGCACCGCCTTTAGTCGAGCAAATCGAGCCCGGGACTTATTCTTTGTAAGCCCAGTACTTATTCTATCGGTTTCTTTTGCCGAACCACTAAGTAACGGGGGACGTAAACACACCAGCATCGGTTGTCAAGCAATGCTAGAGGGACAAACACAGACACACAAACATATACACGCATATACATATATATATATATTATATATATATATATATATATATATATATATACATATATACAACAGGCTTCTTTCAGTTTCCGTCTACCAAATCCACACACAAGGCTTTGGTCGGCCCAAGGCAATAGCAGAAGACACTTGCCCAAGATGCCACGCAGTGGGACTGAACCCGGAACCATGTGGTTGGTAAGCAAGCTACTTACCACACAGCCACTCCTGCATTACTGTATTTCAAAGAATTTTTTTGTCTTTTTTGCAGTTGGCGTTGATTGTTCCACAGTGCCTGATGGTTACTACGAGATAAGCTGCAAGAGTTTCGTTCAATGTAAAAATGGCAAGAAGTATCAACATTACTGTAAAGGAAACACTGTCCTCGATAAAAGAGACATGAAGTGTAAAGAGTGAGTAAAATATATGTCCGATATATATCTTTATATATAAAAGAAAGGTTGTGTGTCTGTCTCCTACGATTTAGATTCCTAACTACTCCCACATTTTGCGATGCAGTTTAACCAAAACCGGGTATCTTATAGTCGTGATTCATATCGAGCCCTTCTGGGTATTAGCGCGCGTCTACGATGAGTCTACGATTTAAAAAAAAATTACCATCATTTTTTTCCATTTTAATGCATTTTTTCGCTATTATATAAGGGAAGTAACTCTCTAAAAATGTCTACGATGAGTCAACGATTTTTTTAAAAAATTACCATCATTTTCTTTCCATTTTTAATGCCTTTTTTTGCTATTATTTGGCTATAACTCTCTAAAAATGCTTATATAGTTACTTCCCTTACAAACCCGAGCAACGCCGGGCGATACTGCTAGTATATATATAATCATAAACCAAAGTATATAATTTTTTTTTTCCTTCTTCCTTCAAATTTTCTTCCATTTCTCGACGGGTGCTTTCCGTACACCTAGGGCAGAGAAGCTCATTGTATGCATTCCCAGATTACACACGCAAATTCACAGATAAAATATGTATTTAAAAAATAAATAAATAAATTCATGAATGGATGTTGTTTTCACAGCGATAATGCTCTTCTCAGTACATAAGTCGTTCCAGTTGACACAAATTTTTGCACTTCCTGTAGGGATGGTAAGCCTGGTATCATTTTCAAATAGGTTTCAGTACCATATTTTATCATTCCTAGAGATCCTCCAAAAATTGGTACTGTAGTCGCCTTGAGATGCCACATGTTTTCAATTTCTATTAGCAAGTCTTTATATTTACTGATCTTGGCAAATTCTTTCGCCCGTCATTATTATTATTATAATTATTATTATTATTATTATTATTATTATTATTATTATTATTATTATTATTATTATTATTATTATTTGGACGAAATGCTTAACCATATTTTTCCCGTCGCTACGTTCTGAGTTCATATTCGGCCGAGGTAGACTTTGCCTTTCATCCTTTCGGGGTCGATAAATTAAGTACCAGTTGAACACTGAGATCGATGTCATCGATAAATCCTCTTCTCCAAAATTGCTGCCCTTGTGGAAAAATTTTAAACTATTTTCGTCTGCCGTTACGTTCTGAGTTCAAATTCCGGCGGGGTCGACTTTGCCTTTCACCCTTTCGGGGTCGATTAAATAAGTACCAGTTACGCACTGGGGCCGATGTTATCGACTTAATCCCTTTGTCTGTCCTTGTTATTATTATAATTATTATTATTATTATTATTATTATTATTATTATTATTATTATTATTATTGAGTGAGAGAGCAGTGCATGCCATCAAAGTGACACTGGGGTAAAATATACGAAGCCCAATATACCCATCGTGACTACAAGTCTGATAAGGGTACACTAGGCACATGCATCACAACCATATTGTGCGACATGGTGATCTCATATCAAGATAAACAGTGCATGACATTGCAGGTGGGGCCCAGTTAGAATTTTCTTCTGCTCGAGTAACCCATCCCGCTCAAAAGGTCCCTGAATAAGGGTTGTTTAAGGATGTTGAATGAAACACACATGTTTCCAGAGGTGAATTATTGAAACCCCAAAGAATCCCTCTCAACACATGGCTATGATGCTCCCCCACTACTTCTGCTCGTGATCAGAGATGCACATATCGTCAACCACCAAGGGACATGCTCAACTGGTTAAGGTCAAACAACTGACAAGCAAATCTGTGGTACTGAGTAGAATATTTGCTGTAGCCCATCTTTTACACCAAGATAAAACATGTACATGATAACACTTCCAATCAGTTAAGATCAGAAGCCATGGGAACCACTGCCTGGCACTGCATCAGGGCATTATTATTATTATTATTATTATTATTATTATTATTATTATTATTATTATTATTATTATTATCATTATTATTATCTTCTTTCAATTTTGTTTCCATTTCTTCTATCTTTGAAGCTAAGATAAATATATTTTGCTTTTAAAATTAAAAAAAGTTATTTAGACCTAAACTTGAATGGTGGTGGTACTTACTCTTCTATAACATCGCTACAAATTTTGATGTAAACTTTTTCTGCTGGACCATATCTCAATTTCTTTTATGCCAAAATGTAGCTACTGACTAGTCCTCTTCCAAAATGTTAACGGTTTTTCCATTGTCACGTGACAACTTGCTGGGGCTGCCTGCTGGAGCCTATGCGGTAGGTATTTAAAGGGAGAAATTTGACAGGACAGTCAGTCACCGGCTGACACTCGCTGACGATACATCGAAGAGGTCAGGGAACAGAAGAAAGAAGAAAGAAGACATGCACCCAACATCAGAGCTGAAGACACCTCCGAATGGGGGGGGGCACGTCAAAACGGTAGAGGAGTAGGGGCCGAAACCGGACGTGGTTCCTCCTGATGATGTCTTGAGCTAACTGGATCCTATAAAGGAGCTGTTGTGTTAGCAGATGAAAGATGCTGCATGTGAGTAAATTGCGGCCTAAAGAATATTATTCAACTACTACCGTAGTTGAATGGTGTGTGTATGTGCGTGTGTCTATGGATATCTATTGGACAGAACTTTCCATTGGCGTCAACATAGACTAATCTCACTCGTAATGCCTGTATGTTCGGAAAATGTAATTTCCCCAAATAAAGTGCACTTCGTATTCAAGGCTCCGATGAAGTTATAGGATGTTATCCGGGTCACTCAACTAAGAGTCCACCGCACCATATAGCAGAAACAGCTTTAAGCCAATGAATTCTTTACATAACCTTTGTTCCTTTTTCCGGTGTCATCTCTGTGTTCTTGTTACCGCTCTATACTCATCTAACATTATGTTCTGAAGCGTACATATATATTGAGTTCTACACCAGGTTGTTAGTCTCAAACTATGCCTAAGCGAAATATTAACACACACACACACACACACACATATATATATATATATAATATATATATATATATATATATATATATATATATATATATATATATATATATATATATATATATATTTATTTATTTATATTACAAGGCCCTTAGAACAATACCCACACAAGTATTAAAGACGATATATTCAGAACAGTCACTGCCCATGAATGTATTCAGAACAATTCCAATCACTATTACTATAACCACAACAGGTCACTTTTAGGTCACCCGACCATTTAAGAAGACTCTAGCAACAGCCTACTACTGTCATACCACTACCGTCATTTTCTTCGTTATACTTAGGGGAGGTCATTTTTTGCCACCAAAATGCATGCACTGTTCATTTGATTTTCCCTTCAGTTTTTATTTGTATTATTTTTAGCTTATATGTCTGTGTTCTTTCGTCACATATTCTGGCACCTCATCACTGACTCTCTGTCTTGTGTGCTTCCTCTTGTCCTGTTTGTTCCATTTTTCACATACATACATACATGCATATATACATACATACACACACATACATACATACACACACACACATACATACATACATATATACATATATACATACATACTTACATACACACACATACATACATACACACACACATACATACATACATACACACATACATACACATACATACATACATACATACATGTATATACATATATATATATTTATATTATATACACATATATACATATACATTTAAGCACACACACACACACACACACACACACACATATATATATATATATATATATATATATATAATGTTATAATGTTATAAATAGCGAGAGAGATATGGTATGATAAGATTTATTTAACCATTGGAAATCCTTATACCACAACAATTGTTTCGTAACTTAAAACATGCAAAAGATATTTTATTTTATTATATTTTATTATAAGTAAATTATTTACTTGTTTGTATTAATATAAACAATCTTTAAATCAATGCAGATTTAAGCTAGCTCATCAGATGAGAGAAAACATTTCTAACTTTATACACTCCTTATTGTTTTCTCTTGCATTGTACTATGTATATGATATATTCTACATACTATTGAATCTATACATTGTGACTTAAATTTATATATTTTTTCTGGTTTCATTTTTAAAGTCCTGACGATGTACCTAAACCATGTGGAGAATACAGAGACTGCAGTAAGCGTAAAGATGGTCGTTATCCAGATCTTGATAACAAATGCAAATCTTACTTTACCTGTGAGAATGGTCACTTTATGGGACACAATCTATGCCCGGCCGGTAAGTTTCTCTTTCACCTCATAGATTACGGATATCATTCTGAGACTCCCTTCAGTCACGACACTGACCATGGGATTGCACCTAAAAAGTTACCCTCCCGGGCACAAGTCCGGGCAAGGTCGTTTATGGAAGACCAGCAGTCGCCCATGCATACCAGCCTCCCCTCTCCACGCCACCAGTGTTATCCAAGGGAAAGGCAAAGGGGCTGATACAGCTTGGCACCAGTGACGTCGCAACTCATTTCTACAGCCGAGTGAAATGGTGCAACGTGAAATAAAGCGTCTTGCTCAAGAACACAACACGCAGCCCAGTCCGGTATTCGAACTCACAACCTCACGATTGTAAGCTCGACGCTTTAACGACTGAGCCATGCGCTTTCACACTGATATCATTATTTGTCATATAAATAAGGTGAAGAGCTGGCACGCCGGACAAAATGCTTATCGGCATTTTGTCCGTCTTTATGTTCTGAGTTTAAATTCTGCTGAGGGCGACTTTGCCTTTTATCCTTCGGGTGTTCGATAAAATATGTATGAACACTAGGGTCGATATAATCGACTTGCCCTTCCTAGAAAAGTGCACTTCGTATTCAAGGCTCCGATGAAGTTATAGGATGTTATCCGGGTCACTCAACTAAAAGTCCACCGCACCATATAGCAGAAACAGCTTTAAGCCAATGAATTATTTACGTAACCTTTGTTTCTTTTTCCGGTGTCAACTAAAATTTGAAACCAATATGTGTTAAAGACGGCGAGCTGGCAGGGTTATTAGCCCTTAAGCAAAATGTTTAGCGGAACTTCGTCCATCTGTACGTTCTGAGTTTAAATTCTGCTGGGGTTGATAAAATAAGTACGAGGTGAACAATCAACTAACATTCTCTTTTGAAATTTCTGGGCTTTTGTCAAAATTTGAAGCCATTATTATGCCTGCTTTTAAGGCAAGGAGCTGGCGGAATCGTTAGCACACCGGGCGAAATGCTTAACGGCGTTTCGTCCACCCTTGCTTTCTGTGTTCAAATTCTGCTGAAGTTTACTTTGCCTGTTATCCTTTCGGAATCGATAAAATAAGTACCAGTGATACAGACAGACAGACAGACAGACAGACAGACAGACAGTTAGATAGATAGATAGATAGATAGATAGATAGATAGATAGATAGATAGATAGATAGATAGATAAACAGACAGACAGACAGACAGACTGACAGATAGATAAACAGATAGACAGACAGAAAGACAAACAGATAGATAGATAGACAGACAGATAGATAGACAGACAGACAGACAAATAGATAGATAGACAGATAGATAGATTAAAACAGAAATGAAAGGCAAGTCATTTGGCAAGACTTAACAAGGATATTTAAAACTGGGGCTTTAATGGCAACCGAATTGAACACTCAAGGTGCTTACCTGTTGATCTGAGTCATCTGACGAAAACTCCTTGTATAATTTAAGCACACACACACACATATATATGTAGGTATATATATATATATATATATATATATATATATATATATATATATATATATATATATATATATATATACAGGTTGGTAGAATTAGAGGTTGGAATAACCATCTAAGGATAAAAATATCGGTTATACTACCGGTGTAATTACCTATGTTAACCCTGAACATACATATGCAAGCATATTATGCTCATGGGTTACGTTACAGATAATGACAAAGGTAAGCAAGAGTTTATCAGGAATCAAATTTAAAGTAAACAGAAAATGGAGAAATATTGATTAACAACAATTGACTAACATCAGTTATTACTTTTTGATTAAATACAAATAGACTGTATCCCATCTAACAGCTGTTTCTGTTTCCAATGTTATACGGTATTGCCATCGAAAATTCTGAAAATAATATTCATCATATTTGGTAATAAATCCGATCTGGAACAATGAGCTTCATCAGAGTGAAGAGAAATACATACATAAAAGAAACGAAAAGACAAGAAGAGCCTCGAGAAGATGATAAAAGGCTTAATATATTTAAATCATACCATTTTGCTTATGTGTCTCTTCGGGACGTTGAGTAAATCGACATATTAGCAAAATGGTATGATTTAAATATATTAAGCCTTTCATCTTTTTCTCGAGGCTCTTCTTCTTGTCTTTTTTTTTATGTGTGTATTTTTCTTCACTCTGATGAAGTTCCGTGTTCCAGATCGGATATATTACCAAAATCCTAACTTAATCCTGGGCAACGCCGGGCTATACTACTAATAGTTGATGTTGGTCAATTGTTGCTGATCAATATTTCTCCATTTTCTGCTTACTTTATATATGTGTGTGTGTATTTTTTCTTTTTTTTTCTTTTATTTGTTTCAGTCATTTGACTGCGGCCATGCTGGAGCACCGCCTTTTAGTCGAGCAAATCGACCCCGGGACTTATTCTTTGTAAGCTCAGTACTTATTCTATCGGTCTCTTTTTGCCGAACCGCTAGGTGACGGGGACGTAAACACACCAGCATCGGTTGTCAAGTAATGCTAGGGGACAAACACAGACACACAAACACACACACGCATACATATATATATATACATATATACGACAGGCTTCTTTCAGTTTCCGTCTACCAAATCCACTCACAAGGCATTGGTCGGCCCGGGGCTATAGCAGAAGACACTTGCCCAAGATGCCACGCAGTGGGACTGAACCCGGAACCATGTGGTTGGTTATCAAACTACTTACCACACAGCCACTCCTGCGCCTATATATATATATATATAATATATATATATATATATATATATAGAGAGAGAGAGAGAGAGAGAGAGAGAGAGAGAGTGGTTGTATACTGTCAACTTAACGTCCCGTAAGGGAATTACACCACCGCTATTTAACCCTAGGAAGCATCGATGCTGCCTGTCGGCCTTGATACATTTCCTGTGTCCTTATATATTTACGAAGGGGAGACAAACACCCCCAACAGCTAGGCCTGCATCTAGATACATACATGTTTCTGGGTCTTGCCCATCATCAGTCTAGAGTAGCAAGGCCTGCTAGCTGAAGATATTTGTCTAGACCTCCTAAATATATATATATATTTTCAGTGAAGTTTATTCACTGATCACCAAAATCAGAAATATATATATATATGTGTGTGTGTGTGTGTGGTGTGTGTGTGTGTGTGTGTGTGTGTGTGTGTGTGTGTGTGTATGTGTGTGTGTGTATATATGTGTGTGTGTATGTATCTATGTATGTATATATATATATATATATAATATATATATATATATATATATACACGCACACATACACGACAGGCTTCTTTCAGTTTCCGTCTACCAAATCCACTGACAAGGCTTTGATCGGCCCGAAGCTGTAGTAGAAGAAACTTACCCAAGTTGGCATGCAGTGGAACTGAACTCAGGGACAATATGGTTGAGAAGCAAACTTCTTACCACAACAGTTTGTAATAATGCTCACATGAAGTGCGATTTAAAACTAATTTACCAATATTGTTGTCTCTTTACTCAAGGTCTCGTCTTCTCCAAGAAGTTACAACTGTGCGACTGGCCCTACAATGTAAAACCGCCGTGTGGAACAAAGCAATAGCTTTCATACTTTATAAAGCTCGAAGTGAATTGAAGCTATGATGTATTTTTAATTATGCCTCAATAAAGAATATAAAACGAGGAGTAGTTTGTTTTCCGTTTCTAAATGCTATCCTCCGTTCTTCTGAGTTTTATGCATTTTCATGTATCTTTTTGCTTATTACAGTCACTAATCTGCGGCCATGCTGCAGCACCGCTTTCAAAAGAGGTGGCGGAGGTGAGGAGGAGGGTTCGAAACAAGGCGGTCCCGGTGCTCGTGTTTGTTAGTTTTTTTGTTATAGGATTGATGGGATCTTTTCAGTTTGAAGGCCAGATTTTCCTAGTTAACTAAACAATTTGAAACTTCGTATACTGGTAGAATGTGTCAAAATAAAACATAATTGTAAACCAAAATGAAAACGGAATTGTAATTTCTAAGTTTAACGTTGTTTAATAATTCGAATTTTAACCAATGGTATTCTTTCTTTCGACCTCATATTATTTACTGCCTCTCAAAATATTGTTACTGTGACGTAAACAGCTATTTCGTAACGTAGTTAACGTAAACATGTAAACAGACCTACAGATTCGTTTGTAACGTAAACATCCGCTTATCGTAATTAGCTAAATTCGCTTGGCATCGTACACAGCTTTTTCAGTTCCCTAGAATTATATTTGAAAGAAAATAAAAATAAAAAGATTCATACACATAAATATCCATCTTTGACATCAGAAAATGAGTGTTTAAATTATTTTCCATTGTTTGCATTGCTTACACACACACACATATATACATACACACATACTAAAGTTACATCGTTGGAGCAGTAATTTATTTATGTATTTTTTGTTATACAATTTATTTTTAAGCTGAATCCCTATCCTGCCATTAACCCCTCTCTTATGAAATAGTTGAAGAATCTGGGGTGTAGGTATTGGGCCAGTATTGGAACTTTTAACTTCTTGCTCTCTATCTTATGATCTCCGAAATGTAAGAATCTTGTGTTAACTGGGCTCTTATTATTTACTCTGACTCTGCCACCACCTCAATGCAAAGACTATCAATATCAGAATCATCTTCACAACCACCACTACAACCATTACTACAACCTCCAATGCCACCACCACAACCATCTTCTGCAACCACAACCCCAAAATCAATACCAGCATCATATTCAAAATCACCAATTTCACCACCACTACACTCTGCAATGTCTTCAACACTACCATCCATGAGACATCCTAACATAATCAATGCTACTACTACTATCATCATCATCCACTGCCGCCACCACCACCACCACCTCTACAAAAACACCAACACTATAATTGCTGCCATCATACACATCCACTGTCACCACTACACCACCACCACCACCACTGCCATGATAACCACATCTACCACCTCCAACACCATTGCCACCACTATCTATGAGACATCCTAAGTTAGATACTCATCATCATCATCATTGTTCGACCGTGGTCGAGACAATGGAATTTACCATGCTACGCCAGACTTCACGGTCCATCATGGCATTACGGAGGTCATGTTGCTGGATGCTTGTATCCCTGGAGATTACATCAGAGTAGGAGAGTGTGCGCCCTCTGGTATCGCGAGTAGATGGCTTCCAGAGGAGAAGAGTAGAAATTATTTCTTTTTCAGCTCTACAACAATGTCCAGCAAACTGGACTCTCCCACCTTTCACAGGAGATGACACAGGTGGTAGTTTCCCATATATTTGCATTTTGGTTGGATGGCGCCTCCACGAGAGATTTTGAGCTCTCATAAGGAGGCGAGTGTATGTTCCATCCAACCGCCTCTCAAGCTTCTTTGATAACGTCCAGGTTTCTGAGCCATATAGTAGAATTGGTTCGACTGTGGCTTTGAATATTTCAAGTTTGAAGTCTCTACTTAGATTTGATGACCAGATCTTATGCATGTCATTACAGGCTGACCAGGCCATACCCTTTCTAGTTAGAAAGTCTTTTCCAGATGATGATATGTATGACCCAAGATATTTATAATCAGAAACCATACTTAAGGGCGCATTGTTGAGAGTATGGATGATGCAATCACTGTTGGACAGGCACTTTTTTATGTATTCAGTTTTGGCCTCATTGAGGTAAAGACCTACACAATTTGAGGCTTGTTCAAGAGATTGTAAAAGAGACTGGGCATTGGAGAGAGAATCACTGATAAAAGCGATGTCGTCAGCAAAGTCAGTGTCTGTCAAGTACTCAGCTGGGTGTCTGGAACTTTTTCTTGGTTTTATTTCAAAGCCCTTGCCAGAGATGGTATCAACTGAGATACGTAGCACATAATCAACAACAATGATGAAAAGAAAAGGGGCAAGTGTATCTCCCTGCAGTATTCCGGCTTTGATTGAGAAAGATGATGTTTCTCCGTCAGGGGTTAAGATGGTTGAAGACGTATCTGTGTAGAGGACCTTGATGGCAGAAATGATTTTGTCTGGTATCCCATAGAGCTTAAGGATTTCAAACATCTTGTACCTATCTACAGAATCGAACGCTTTAGAAAAGTCTACAAATACCATTGCAAGATCGCGATTAAATGCTTTTGATTCTTCAATAAGTCTGCGTAGGCATAGTATCTGGCTCAGCGTTGAGCGCCCATGTCTGAATCCATTTTGGTTCTTTCGGAGCAAAGGTTCAACAAAAAGGACAAGACGATTTAGGATCAGTTTGTTGTACAGTTTTGCAGCAATTGACATTAGAGATATACCCCTGTAGTTGGTGAGCCCACAGTGAGCCCAATGGCGCCCTAAGTAAGGCATGTGTAAAATTTGAACGAAATTGGTTGTGTAGTTCTCAAGTTTTAGGGAAACACACACACACATTCCCAATGGCGCCCAGAGCTAGCATTAAAGACCCGTCGTTGCTGGGTCATAGTGCTAGTGCATGTATATATGTGTATATATATATATGTGAATATATATATGTGTACATAATACATGTACATCTATATATATACATCTACACATAAAATACAAAATATAAAGTTATATCTTGCTATCGCTAGTGATAACAATATTCAAAATATATAACAGACTGGAATTGTTAACATGGTCCGATTTGAATTTTATCTCCTACGGAAGGAAGAGCAACCCTTCTTCTATCATACTCTCAATTTTGGTAAACTTGCACCGCAAGGTCTCGGAGGAGATAGTGTTAGTTGAAGGCTACCAATCCTGCCGCACACACACAACTTCAGCTTTATATAGAGAGAGATAACACACACACATTAATACACATACATACATACACACATGTATGTATGTATTGATGTATGTATGTATATATGTTCCCCTGTCCACTTCTTGCCATATTTTTATCGTTCACTTCCTACACACACACGCGCGCGCGCGCACACACACTCACGCACGCACACATACACTCACACACCTTCTTAGCTTACAATTTCTTACTTTGAACAATTGACAACTGAAGTACGCTCGCCAATGAATACTACAAAAAGGTAGCGACAGATCTGTGTTTCCTTTTTTTTTTGAGGATTGGTTTAAGCATTAATAAGAGAAAGTAGCAGAATGTGTGTGGTAATAGCAGGAGTGAAGCATTTGAAATGAGAGAGGCAAATCGTAAAATATTGAGTTTTCTCGAATTTTTGCTTAATTGGGGGTGAAATTGAAAAAAATGTATATGCCATGACCTAAAGGAATCTACTTCGAAAAATCATACGTAAATTCCAATTGAA
The DNA here is from genome assembly GCF_006345805.1 of Octopus sinensis. Taxonomy (NCBI): domain Eukaryota; kingdom Metazoa; phylum Mollusca; class Cephalopoda; order Octopoda; family Octopodidae; genus Octopus; species Octopus sinensis. Next base: position 19,167,332 of record NC_043022.1, read on the forward strand.
GAAATTCTATATTGTACAATTGTATGAAAAACGAACTATTTGGGAGGCAGAGAAAATCTGCCTTTTATCATAAGACTAGCAGAATTGCCCGGCGTTGCTCGGGGCTGAATTGCTTGAAAGTACTGTTAATGATTGCACTGAATTATGATGATTATTCAGGCAAATATTGATATAAGATTACGGTGGGAGATAAGGACTTAACGATCAAACGTGTGCCATTGCATTGTTTTGGGGGAACCAAATTTCTGATGAGCATTATAGGGGCACCAACTTTAAGTTTGAGAAAGTGTGGTGGTAGTCCGGGGTGCTCAAAGGAATTGAGTACCTCTATTGGATAGTTGATGACGTCCTCTGGGTCAGGAGTTGTATCGATAGACTGATATACATAGACTTCCCCAGGAATGAGTTTTAGCATTTCATCATTAATATGGTGAACAGTTTTATTCCTCGGGGCCAGTATAGCCTTTTTGCCAATCCAATTCATATTCTGATAATTAGCTTGTAGATCTGGGAACACTGCATCTCTGAGATCAGAAGGCGTCTTAACAATGGTACAAATGGAATCGATGGCAATATTACCATTTTCATCCCCTGGTATTTTGCCTTCGCCAAGTGCAAGGAGGGTGTGAGGAAATGCTGCTGATGTGATATTACGTCGCATATGAGCACGCATATTGGTGTGAAGTTTGAGAGTTACTTCCCTTTATTAAAAAAAATATGCATTAAAATGGAAAAAAAATGATGGTAAATTTTTTGTAAAATCATAGACTCATCGTAGACGCGCGCTAATACCCAGAAGGGCTCGATATGAATCACGACTATAAGATACCCGGTTTTGGTTAAACTGCATCGCAAAATGTGGGAGTAGTTAGGAATCTAAATCGGAGTAGACAGACACACAAACTTTCTTTTATATATAAATATTTTCGTCCAAAAAAACTTTGTATGGATTGAATGGTTACCTCTATGGAAATATATACACGCACATTATACATACATGTGTGTATAGATGAATATATAAATACATTTAAATATCTATATACACTTTTGGGCGATCTTTCTGTTTCTTAGAGATAACTTTAGATCTTATTTTCCTCCTAAAAAACATTGTATGAAGTGAATGGTTACCTCTATGGAAATATATACACACACGTTAAACATACATGTGTGCATAGATGAATATATAAATACATTTATATATCAATATACACTTTTGGGCGATCTTTCTGCTACTTGTATATACTTTAGATCTTATATTCGTCCTAAAAAACTTTGTATGGAGTGAAAGGTTACCTCTATGGAAATATATACACACACATTATACATACATCTGTGTATAGATGAATATATAAATACATTTAAATATCTATATACACTTTTGGGCGATCTTTCTGCTACTTGGATATAGGTCTTATATTCGTCCTAAAAAACTTTCCTGTCACACACTCACGCACACGCACACACACACACACGCACACCCTCACACACACACACACACACGCACACAGACACACGTTAGCTTACAATTTTATTTATATACTTGCGTGTCTATGTGTGTAAAGAGGAAGTGGCAGAGTGAAAGAGTCACTCACTACAAAAAGTGAATTACTTTCACTTTATTCGTTGCACACTGTGTGTGTGTGCGTGTGGTGTAGGCTACACTAAGAAAAGCATTTGACTTAGACACCACAATGTGAGTTTTCTCTAAATTTTGCTTAATTGGGGTTGAAATTTTAAAAACTGGACCTGGCACGACCCGATGCATTCTACTCTTAAAAATGCTAGGTAAATTGTAATTGAAGAAATCCTATATTGTAGATTTCTATAAGATACAAAGGGAGGCAGATAAAATCTGCCTTTTATAATAAGATTATAATAAGATATATATATATATATATATTATATATATATATATATATACCGGAGTAAACACATAAATGTGAAACAAGGTGGAAAAAGACTACTCAAATACCAGTGGTAGAGTATTATGTTTTATTTAAAGCAGCAAAAAATTCAACAAAACCTGTTACTCTGAGTTTCACGTGAAAATAACACACCGTTTGAGAAACATCTCAACCAGGGGATTCACTTTACAAACAAGTGTTTCGTGTGTCTGTGTATTCTTTTATTCTTTTATTTGTTTCAGTCATTCGACTGAGCCAAGCTGGAGGACCACCTTTAGTCGAGAAAATCGACCCCAGGACTTATTCTTTGTAAACCTAGTACTTATTCTATCTGTCTCTTTTGCCGAATCGTTAAGTTACAGAGACGTAAACACACCAACATCGGTTGTCAAGCGATGGTGGGGGGACAAACAGGATATATATATATATATATATATATATATATATATATATAGATGATCGTAGGAATATTTTTGAAACACTCGCGATCTGTCTCTTTTGCCGAATCACTAAGTTACAGAGACGTAAACACACCAACAGTAGTTGTCAAGCGATGGTGGGGGGACAAGCAGTATATGTATATATATATATGATCGTGGGAATATTTTTGAAATACTCGCGAACTTATGCTTATGAGTTCCGTACTGAAAAGATTCAACATGACAAAGAGTGTTACAAGACTGGCTCTTTGAAATTCAGGTCCACTCATTTTTGGAACAATGTGAAATAAAACTCTAGTTGTGTGAGTGTCTGTCCCCTTCGATTTAGATTCCTAACTCCTCCCACATTTTGCGGTGCAGTTTAACCAAATTCGGGTATCTTATAGTCGTGATTCATATCGAGCCCGTCTGACTATTAGCGCGCGTCAACGATGAGTCTACGATTTTAAAAATAATTTAACATCATTTTTTATTCCATTTTAATGCATAAAATGCATCGTATGTCGATGGCGGC
>NC_043022.1:19175189-19182689 GCF_006345805.1 Octopus sinensis
TTCTTTTGTCAGAGCCTCCTGATAAACCACGTTCCTTGTGCGCTCATGATTGCCAAGAATGAAGAGTTTATGTGGATTTCCAACTCGAGAACAGGCTACGTACAATTGACCATGACTGAAAACCGGTTGTGACAGGTTAATGCCTACAATGTCCAGTGACTGTCCCTGTGACTTGTTGATTGTCATCGCGAAGCATAGTTTTATCGAAATTGAAAGCGTTTAAACTGAATGGGAACATCAGAGGTGAAATACTCATTTTATGTATCATCTTCATTGTTCCTGCAAATGGTCCACTCAAACTTTCAGCAGTTATAACATGGCTTTGAATCCTCCTTATAACCATTTGGGTTCCATTGCATATTTCAGGCGTTTCCATATTTCTGAGCACCATGATTGGAGCACCAACTTTCAAACACAAATGATGAGGTGGAAGTCCCGGAGGTGTTAGCTTGTTGAGTAGCTCGGGTGGATATTTGACTGCATCATTCTCATCTTTATTTGTATCGATGGACATGAAAGAAACTATCTCACAAGGAATCATATCAAGCATTTGTTTATTTGTAGCATCAGCTGTTGTATTATGAGGCGATAGAATAGCTCTTGCTCTTAGCCAATCGAGATCCTGGAAGTTGGTTTCGACGTCAAGTAAAACGGCTCTTATAAGTTCTACATTTGGAACGAAATTCCCAAAAGGCAACCGAATATGCTCATCATCAACGAAAGGCAAAACTCCATCACCAAGATCTAATAGGTGTTTTGCGAAAGCCTCAGACTCCACATCACCATGTAGGTGGACTCTCATGTTTTCTTGAAGATGGCGACTGATAACACTGTGCCACACATAAGAATGCTTTATACATGCATTAACCTCATCGGCTTTAGTGCCTGCTCGGACAACAGGAAGAGTTTGTCGAAAATCTCCTGCCATGAGAAACGTAGCTCCACCCATTATTTTTGTATTGTGACGCAAATCTTGGAGAGTTCTGTCAAGAGCCTCAAACATGGCCTTATTACTCATTGTAGCCTCATCCCAAATAAAAAGACTGCATTCACGAAGAAGTCTTGCTCTTGAGGAACTACGACCTATATTACATATAGGATTATCTTTTTTTCCAATGTCCATGGGAAATTTGAATGCACTTTGTGCCGTACGGCCGCCTTGAAGCAGTGTCGCTGCAATACCACTTGAGGCACATGCAATGGCAATTCGACATTCAGCGCGCAGCTTTGCGAGAATCAAATTGATAACGAAAGTTTTACCAGTACCACCTGGAGCATTCAAAAAGAAAAGCTTTCCTTGGTTCAATCTAACGCTGTCAATAATTTCATTATAAATCTCTCTTTGTTCAGGCAAAAGTCTTGGTTCATCTCGCGTAATTGTTTCCGTTTTTGCAATTTAAGAGAAAGATTGTCATGATTGTGTGTTGGTGGTGGTGGTGGCGGCGATGATAATTATCATTAGGAAAAAGAGTGAGTGAGTGAGGAAGACATATACATAAGTTGTGGCGATGATAATTCTAGACCCCTTTTCACATTTTGATTAATATAACCCGATTTCATTCGGGTCTACTGGGGCCACATTTTATAAGATGAGGAATTTTGTCGTAGAGGTCACGCCTTTAATTTGAGGAAAAAAATAGTTGTCATGTAAACTTGCCAGCACTTTTAACATAGGTGTGCATATTTTCAGCTGAACCGACCGACCACATAATGCACACATTATATATATATATAGGTGTGTGTGTGTGTGTGTGTGTGTGTGTGTGCACGCATTATATATACAAATTATATATAATATATATATATATATATATATATATATATGTATAAATTAAATTAGAGATAAAACCACTAATAGGCAAATGAAACAGTAAAAATCGAAAAACAAAAACATAAAAATAAAAATATAATATATAAAATATAAAATTTATATATATATGTATATGTGTGTGTGTGTGTGTGTGTGTGTGTGTGTGTGTGTGTGTGTGTGTGTATGTGTGTGTGTTTTGGAGTCTCTCTCATACGTGAGCGTTGACGCTGAATTCGACTGGTAAGCAGGTAACCTTGTTTTTGCATTTGGTCGATCGGCGCGTTGACAGGTAGACAATAGAATGCGATGGCGATGGAATATTTGTTTCTCTGTATGAATGCAGACAGATACATAAGTGAAAGTTATGGGAAGCTAAGAGATAGAGTGAGTGAAAATGTTCTGGCAAGAGAGGAAATAGCGAGAGTGAGTTGAGGAAGACAGATACGTTAAATAACATACATTCATACATACATACATACACACATACATACACATACATACATACGCACATACCTACATACGTTCATACATACATACATACGTATATACATACATACATACATGCATACATACATACATACACACATACATACATACATACATACATACATACATACATGCATGCATGCATACATACATACATACATACATACATACATACATACATACATACATAAACTGTTGATACATAAATTGCTTCTAACGTGGCTCGAACAGGAGAAAGATCATAGCTGCATCGTTCTTATTCATAAATCAACCAGATCAGGCTGACCCAGGGCGAAACCAACAGCTGAATGCTGCAAAAACAAAAAAAAAACAAAAAGAAACTCTCGAAAGTCGTATGTAAACAGCTGTTAACTTTGGCAAATATGTCAAACTGTTGATCAAAGGTGCCCCACTTACATAAGACCGTCCACCAATGCGTGCTACAAACGGGAGTGACGTATGGCGAGTGCCAGACAAACAGGAGTGACGTATGGCGAGTGCCGGGGAGTCACTTGCCAGCACGCGTCAACGCCGACTGCTGGCTGCTACCTTCATCCCACATTCAACCTCCCATCTTGCTCGTATCTATCTATCTATCTACCGCGAGTATCGCGTTGCTCTCAAGCAACTCTGCCGTCCCGGGTCGACCTTGAGTGACTTCAACACAACCAAAGCATTCTATAGGGAATTAGTGGAGGGGAGGTACGACGACGATCTTGGGGCAAACCTGGGCGTCGACGAGGAATACCTGACCCGCCTGTTTGAAACGACTTTCGGGCCGGGACAACTTCCAGAGATCCCTGGCCTGGCGGTGCTACCGAGAAGCGCTACCCGTTTGGGATAAGCTCTATAGGCATGGCTCAAGAAACACGGGGCCGACCTGCCCGAGATGCGGGCAGAGCGACGAAACCGCTCTGCACGCAATCGTGCAGTGTCCAACAATCTCCGACCTGTGGGCTTATGTCGAACGACTGCTGTCACGTGTGGGACATGTCGGTTTATCAGCCGAGTCTATCGTTAATATCGTCACGCCTCCTTCCTTCAAACGGGAAAGAAGAGCTATTTTTATCATACTTGTGGCTATGGCGAAAGAATGTATCTGGTGGACGCGCCTGAAAGGATTAGAGACAAACACTTTCCTCTCTGGTCAATCTCTCATCAACTTCTTCAAGTATCACTTGAAGAGGAACGTGAGAGTAGAGAGGCAAGTTTTGTCTAGTGAATGTTTTAAAAAAAGATGGGTGAATGTAGCAAGGATGGCACGTATGAATGACGAAGCCACCTTGACTATGATTCTATGAACCGTAAAAATTAATACAGAGAGTTGCTTATTTGCAAAAAAAAAAAAGAAATATAACATGTGACTTCATTGATCGAGGTTACCGTGGTCTTTTCCGTAGGCTTTTCTTTCCACGGGTAAACCTCACCTGTCTTCCCCTTTACACTTCATATTGACATTTCTGTGATAACGATCCCTATTGATCAATTCTCCCCCCCCTTTTTTTTATTTTATTCCCCCCTTTTTTGTCCTCTTTCTTTCCTTTTACGATCCCTTTTGATCGAAAACCAAACCCCTTTTTTTTACCCCTAAAAGAAAAGCTCTACCTTGTAATTTGTCCTGTCTGTGTGCAGCCCTGTGTGGCTAATAAAGAAACATATCTCTCTCTCTCTCTCTCTATCTCTATCTATCTATCTATCTATCTATCTATTCTTTTACTCTTTTACTTGTTTCAGTCATTTGACTGCGGCCATGCTGGACATGCTGTACCAATCTATCGGCTGTGGTCATACATCACTAGTCACAATGCGCTTCACATTGATTTAGCCTTCAAATGATATCACCCAGCTAGCTAGGTGGGCAGGCCAACATTCACCTCAATTGGAAGACTATTCTGACACAGGGTAACCCGTTTGCAGCCGAGTGGACTGGAGCAATGTGACATGAAGTGACGTGTCGCTCATTCTAGGAATCGAACCCTTGATCACTAGATCGTGAGTGCAACGTCTTAACCACTTGGCCATACACCTTCACACATACACACACACAGACATGTTTTTATAATAACTCAACTTGGAGTTTTGCTAAAATCTTGGTGTATTCTTTATGTTCCCTCGGAAAGAATTTGGTATTAACTCATCATCATCATCATCATCATCATCGTTTAATGTCCGTTTTCCATGCTGGCATGGGTTGGATGGGAGAACTACTCATAAAAATGATATATTTAATGTAGTGTATTTGTGCAAGAAAAGCAGGTATCTATCACACCCAGACTTAGTGTCCAATTTTGAAGAGTTGCATGGAAGCCAAAAATGTTCTCATCTTCGAAATTCACTGACAAAGCATTGGTCAGCCTAGGGTTATAGTGGTAGACATGGAGGCGCAATGGCCAAGTGGTCAAGGCAGCGGACTCGTGGTCGTAGGATCGCGGTTTCGATTCCCAGACCGGGCGTCGTGAATGTTTATTGAGCGAAAACATCTAAAGCTCCACAAGGCTCTGCAGGGGATGGGGGTGGCGACCCCTACTGTACTCTTTCACCACATCTTTCTTTCACTCTTTCTTCTTGTTTCTGTTGTACCTGTATTTCAAAGGGCCAGCCTTGTCACACTCTGTGTCACGCTGAATCTCTCTGAGGACTATGTTAAGGGTACATGTGTCTGTGAAGTGCCTAAGGTGCCACGCAGTGGGACTGAACCTGGAACCATGTGGTTGGTAAGCAAGCTACTTACCACACAGCCACTCCGGCGCCTATGATACATATATATAATACACACACACACACACACGTTCAAGAATAAAACATTTGATAATGATCGGCTGTGAAATTGATCGAAACGTGTAAACATTAATTTTTTTTCCTTTCATTTCTAAAACTGAGGTTAATAGACCGAAAAATAATGTTTGTCTTTACTATATAATCTATCTCTAAGAACATCAATAATTACTACTGCTAATACCACCACCACCACCACTACTACTACTACTACTACTACTACCACCATTGTGTTACTATTGCTGCTGCTACTCTCACTATATCTACTACTACAACTACTACTACCACCACTACTAACATCACCACCACCACTACCATCATCACTAATACTACTACAACTACCACCAACACTACTACTACTACTACTACTACTACTACTACAGCTGCAGCAGTCTCAAATGTGCTGTTTTGCTACGTTGAACGGCAATTAATTATACCTAAGTTGCACAATGTTGAAGAGTGAAATAATTTATCCATGTACCTGAAACACAGGAGCATTCACAAAATGGGGAATTTCTATGAATAATGGTCTTTTAAATAGATACGAGCGCTGTTGCAGTTAGGAAGAATGTCTGTCTTGAGAGAAAAAGTATTCGTATGGGATGCCACTTCAGCGTGCTATCTTCCAGATCATTTACACTTCGAGTTTTACTGACCATTTACACTTTAAAGTGCTTCGAGTTTTAACTGCAAGAACTTTATACTGCAGAGTGATAAAAATAAGCTTAATACTCTTTTCTACTCAAGGCACAAGGCCCCGAAATTTTGGGGGGAGGGGACCAGTCGATTAGATTGACCCCAGTACGCAACTGGTACTTAATTTATCGATCCCGAAAGGATGAAAGGCAAAGTAGACCTTGTTCGATCCAGCTTCTTTGTGGGTGAAGTACAGGGACCCCATGTCTGAGGACTTCCTTCAGATAGCAAAGCAACAGTGCCTTAATGCTGCCATTGGATACAATGACCTAATCTACAATAATGCGGTGATTGAAATCGAGGATGCCCTGCTCAAAATGGGTGGGGCAGCGTCGAACACATTCGGTTTGCCATCCTCATTGCGACAGGATGTTAACATACTTGCACCAAAATTACTTCTGGAGTTGTCATATGATGCTGATGGCCTTGCTGAGTACCTGAGAGTAAATGAACCGAAATTACTCCCTGATCAGAGGCTGGCGTACGAAACTGTCATCAGTGCTGTTGAAAAACAGGCGGGCAGCATTTTTTTTCCTTGATGCTCCTGGAGGTACCGGAAAATCCTTTGTAAGATAATTAATACTTGCTAAGATTCGTCGCGAGAAACAAATTGTGCTAGTTGTTGCCTCCTCAGGAAGCGCTGCTACGTTATTGCCGTTTAACTTCCGCAGATCGTAGTTCCCGGTGAGACCATGCTTTGCCATGTCCATCAACAAATCCCAAGGCCAAACACTATCGGTGGCAGGCATACATTTGGAGGAGCCATGCTTTTCACATGGGCAACTTTATGTGGTCTGCTCCCATGTGGGGTGTAGAAACGCTCTTTTTGTGTATGCTCCTCAGGGCAGAACATGCAATGTTGTCTATAGCGAAGTACTTTTTATATATATGGAGGTTAGGGTTAGGGTTTGTGCTAGGGTTAGGGTTAGGGTTAGGCTGTAATGACAAGTCGTCATTACAGCCGACATGGTTATAAACAGGTGATCCGGAAGCATTGGCCGGATATATTCTCAGACTATGGACTCTTCTGCTTTTTTATTGGACAATACTGACGTCCACAACAATGCTCACCTGGCCGATATCAGTGCTTGGCTAAGTTGATTATAGAGTTAAGCTAGAAGGGACAGGCCCTTTATTTTGGGGTTAAGGCTGTGGCTAAGTTTTCCTAAGTTACTCCAATCCAGATCCCCAATCCAAACCTTCAGATCAACCTTCTCCTATACAGATCTCTAATGCAACTTTATCCAATCCAAATCTTTGAGTCACCCATCTTCACTGTAGATCTCCAATGCAAACCTTCAATGCATCCTTATCCAATGCAAACCTTTGATGCGACCTTCTCCAATGCATATTTTCAAGGCAACCTTCTCCAATACATGTCTTCGATGCAGCCTTGACTGATAGCACCCCTAGGAGGGGTTAGGACTAGATTAGGATTAGTCGCTGCCTTGCCAGAAGGGTTCCTAACTCAAGGGTCAAGGGGGTTAGATGATAGGGGTGGTGTCTTCAAAAGGGTAGGCATGTGCAACCTGATCACCTCTGCCGGTCAAACTCCCAACCCATGCGTTCCTGTCGCAACACTGATTCTGCAGAACTGGGTTGGGTGTGAAAACCAACTTTAAAGTATAAGCATAGATTTTTTGAATCAGCAATATTGTTCTTGGTTAAGTCCTATTTGGAGTGAAAAATCAATAAACTGATAAACCTATTCCTTATAGAAAATCCCACCAAAA
>NC_043022.1:19187689-19197689 GCF_006345805.1 Octopus sinensis
GCAAATCAAACAATGAAAACATAAGCCAATACATAAAATTAATTAATTTATAATATATATCAAAAGTATTAAAGTTTAATAAAAGATAATATATTATATATATGTGTGTGTATATATATTATAATAATATAATATATATAATATATATATATAATATATATATTAAATATATATATATATATATATAAATAATATATATATAGATATAATATATATAAAAACTATATATATATATATATAAAATATATATATTATGTAATATATATATATATATATATATATATATAAAATATATATGTATAGATAAATATATATGTATATATAAATATATATGTATATATATATATATTATATAGATATCTATATATTATAATATATATAATATAATATATATGTATATATAAATATATATGTATATATATATAATATATATATATTATATATATATATATATAGCCAGATAACCGAAGAGATGGTGTTGTGGATTTTCACTTCGGCATCTGAAACTCAGAGTTTTATCTTGACTACCAAGTAATGTAACATATTGATAGATAAATTTCCTCTTACATTTAATATTGAGGTCTCTTTCTTCTTTTGTTATCTTACCGTTTTATCAATATATATATATATATATATATATATATATATATATATAATATATATTATATATATAATATATAATATATATATATATATATATATATTATATATATATAATATATACACACAACTATATATATATATATATATATATATTATCTTTTATTAAACTTTTAATACTTTTGATATATATTATAAATTAATTAATTTTATGTATTGGCTTATGTTTTTCATTGTTTGATTTGCCTAATAGTGGTTTTATTTTTATTTTTTACTTTTTATTAAAATTTTATGTATTGATTAAGTATTTCCTTGTTTGTTTTACAAAATAGTGGTTTTGTCTCTAATTAATATTATATATATATATATATATATATATATATGAATAAATAAATTCTGCTGCTTTTAAATAAAGCATATTACTTTACTTCTGGTATTTGAGCACTCTTTTTTCCACCTTGTTTCACATTTATGTGTTTACTCCGGTATATATATATATATATATATATAAAGATATAGATATATATATACCACACACACACACACACATAATATATATATATATATATATATATATAATATATTACGATGAGCTTCTTTCAGTTTCCATCTACCAAATTCACTGACAAGGCTTTAGTCAGCTCAGGGCTACAATAGAAGAAAATTGCCCAGGGTGCCACGCAATGCAACCGAACCCGAAACTACGTGGTGGAGAAGCAATCCTCTCGCCCTAGATGCCGCGCGCACAGTGGGATTGAACCAAAGAACACAAGACGAATGCAAGCTTCTCTACCACACAGAGTCACGCCTACGCTTATGTTGCCAGTATTTCTATTTGTTACACTTCTTGCAGCAAGTTATCGACCTAACTCTTCTCAAGATATTGTTTCATCTAATTAATATCTTATCTCTATCTGGTTGTATATACATTCATAATTAAAACCACACCCATGTTGTTATGCTTAATTATCTTAACCTTGAAACTCGCACATGTGCTGCATGTAGGTTTCCGATGTTTGCCTATGTCTATGTCTATGTGAGTCATTAAATCAGCTTTTCACATGCAAAGCATGCTTCAAACACTGCCGTCACTTACGGAGAGGATGGCGCATGTAAAGGTGGTGAGCTGGCAGAAACGTTAGCACGCCGGACGAAATGCATAGCCGTATTTCGTCTGCCGTTACATTCTGAGTTCAAATTCCGCCAAGGTCGACTTTGCCTTTCATCCTTTCGGTGTCGATAAATTAAGTACCAGTTACGTACTGGGGTCAATCTAATCGACTAGCCCTGTCCCCCAAATTTTCAGGGCTTGTGCCTGTTGTAGAAAGGCGGCGAGCTGTCAGAAACGTTAGCACGCCGGACGAAATGTACAGACGATTTCGTCTGCCGTTACATTCTGAGTTCAAATTCCACTGAGGTCGGCTTTGCCTTTCATCCTTTCAGGGTCGATAAATTAAGTACCAGTTACACGCTGGGGTCGATGTAATCAACTTAATCCGTTTGTCTGTCCTTGTTTGTCCTCTCTGTGTTTAGCCCCTTGTGGGTAGTAAAGAAATAGGTATTTCATCTGCCGCTGTTCTGAGTTCAAATTCCGCCGAGGTCGACTTTGCCTTTCATCCTTTCGGGGTCGATAAATTAAGTACCAGTTACACACTGGAGTCGATGTAATCAACTTAATCCGTTTGTCTGTCCTTGTTTGTCCTCTCTGTGTTTAGCCCCTTGTGGGTAGTACAGAAACAGGTATTTCATCTGCCGCTGTTCTGAGTTCAAATTCCACCGAGGTCGACTTTGCCTTTCATCCTTTCGGGGTCGATAAATTAAGTACCAGTTACACACTGGGGTTGATGTAATCAACTTAATTCATTTGTCTGTCCTTGTTTGTCCCCTCTGTGTTTAGCCCCTTGTGGGTAGTAAAGAAATAGGATGATGCGTGTACACTTATGCGCACGCATATACTCATACGTGTGTGTGTGTGTGTAGTTGAAATTTACAGAAAAACAAAAGACAAAGACAGGTGTATGAACAACAAGTGCATGTATTAGTTTGACGCTCAGGAAAAGGAGAAAGTCTTTTATATTTCGAGTCTACGCTCTTCAACAGAAAGGAATAGGAGAAAATAAACAGAGAGAGAATATGTCACTCTTAACCATACCTGCATGCAAAAACAAGCTGGAGAATTACTTTAGTGGAATGGTATCACAACCATCCAGGATAGAGTAGATACATGGTTCAAATCCTGTAGGGAGCTATGTTTTTCTGTCCAAGAGGTTTGGCTTTCAGACTTTCACAGAGCGCCTTACGTTCAGCGCAGACGCTCCTGGGGGCACTGGGAAAACTTTTGTCAACAAATTAATATTGGCTGAGATTAGGCGAACACAAGGCATTGCCCTAGCTGTGGCATCATCTGGAATTGCGGCTACTTTGTTGCCAGGCGGCAGGACAGCTCACTCCACTTTCAAGCTCCCGCTTGATTTAGCGATGACTGAGACACCAACTTGCAACATCAGTAACAGCTCCGATCAGGCAGAAGTCTTCAGACGATGCAAGCTTATCGTTTGGGATGAATGCACGATGGCCCACAGAGGTGCTCTTGAGGCACTAGATAGATCTCTCAGAGACATCAAACACTCTTCAGCTCCCATGGGAGGCATAACACTTCTTCTTTCAGGGGACTTCCGACAAACACTTCCCGTTATTCCCAAAGGGACTACAGCTGATGTAGTAAGTGCGTGTCTTAAGTCATCCACATTGTGGCCACTGGTGAAGACTCTCAAACTTCACACCAAATGCGTGCTCATATGTGACGTGATATCACATCAGCAGATTTCTCACACCCTCCTTGCACTTGGCGAAGGCAAAATACCAAGGGATGAAAATGGTAATATTGCCATCGATTCCATTTGTACCATTGTTAAAACGCCTTCTGATCTCAGAGATGCAGTGTTCCCAGATCTACAAGCTAATTATCAGAATATGGATTGGATTGGCCAAAGGGCTATTCTGGCCCCAAGGAATAAAACTGCTCACCATATTAATGATGAAATGCTAAAATTCATTCCTGGGGATGTCTATGTATATAAGTCTATCGATACAACTCCTGACCCAGAGGACGTCATCAACTATCCTAGAGAGGTACTCAATTCTTTTGAGCCCCCCGGACTACCACCACATATTCTCAAACTTAAAGTTGGTGTCCCTATAATGCTCATTAGAAATTTGGTTCCCCCAAAACAATGCAATGGCACACATTTGATTGTTAAGTACTTATCTCCCACCGTAAACTTATATCAATATTTGCCTGAATAATCATCATAATTCAGTGCAATCATTAACAGTACTTTCAAGCAATTCAGCCCCGAGCATCGCCAGGCAATTCTGCTAGTTTAAAATTAATTGAAAGAAACACAGAGCATCTCAACAGAAATACAGTAACGAAAGGGTTAATATCCGCTTTCCATGCTGGGCATGAGTTGGACGGTTTGATGGAGGACTAGCAAGCCAGGAGGCTGCACCAGAAGACCCATCAAGCCAAGTAAAATCGCAGTCATGGCAGATACCAGTGTCACGCAAATGGCACCCGTGCCGGTGGCACATTTAAAAGTACTCATTACACTACTCGGAGTGATTGGCATTAGGAAGGGCATCCAGCTGTAGAGACCATGCCAAATAAGACTGGAGTGCTGCCTTCCAGCTTGCTAGCCCTGGCCAAACTGCCCAACCAATGCCATCATGGACAACGGATGCCAAATGATGATCATGTGGAGGCACATGGCCTTGTGGTTAGAGCAGCGGACTCGCGATCGAAGGATCGCGTGTTCGAATCTCAGACCGGGCGATGTATGTGTTTATGAGCGAAACACCTAAGCTCCATGTAACTCCGGCAGAAGGTAATGGCGAAACTTCTGCTGACTCTTTCACCACAACTTTCTCTCACTCTTTCCTCCTGCATCTTGCAGCTCACCTGCGACGGACCGGCGTCCCATCAAGGTAGATAACCTATACGCCAAGGAAACCGGGAAACCAGCCCTTATTAGCCAGGCATAGCTTGAGAAGGAACAAACAAATGATGATGATGATGATGATGATGATAAATTTAAGTAGCAATATATAGAGTCAACTAATCTAGTGGCTCATGAAAATGTTCCTTAATGTATCATTCTACAAAGCATATAATACAATACAAGCGAAAAGCATAAGAAGTGTACAAAGCTATAAATGATGACTTTTTTACTTGTTTCAGTCATTTGACTGTGGCCATGCTGGAGCACCGCCTTTAGTCGAGCAAATCGACCCCAGGACTTATTCTTTGTAAGCCTAGTACTACTTATTCTATTGGTCTGTTTTGCTGAACCGCTGAGTTACGGGGACGTAAACATACCAGCATCGGTTGTCAAGTGATAGTGGGGGGACAAACACAGATACACAATCATATACATATATATACTAATATTAGAAAAAAACCCACCTTTTATCAATTCAAAATGAATAATTAAATTACACCATCTAGAAAATTACATATAATAGAAAAGTAAAATTAAAATAACAATAAAATGTAATTTAATTATTCATTTTTAATTGATAAAAGGTGGTGTAATTCGATTTAGTATTTCTAAATTGAATTCTTTTTCCTTATAAGTTTGGATTTTATTCCCTTAAATAATAATTATATATTAATATATATATATATAATATATATATATATATATATATATACATATAAATATTATATAATATTTTACTATAAAATTGGATTTAATCCTAAATCTGATTTTTTTCCCTGTAAATTTGGATTTATTCCCTAATATTTATTATTATATACATATAAATATATTTATATAAATTAAATTAGAGATAAAGCCACTATTAGGCAACTCAAACAGTGATAGACATAAACCAATATTTATATTTATATTGTGAAATTTGATTTAATCCTAAATCTAATTTTTCCCTGTAAGTTTGGAGCCATACTCCCTAATATTATTATTATTATATATATATATCTTTCTGATACCAAACTTTGTAAACTCCAATCACTCTTCCATTCCACCCTACCCGACGCCACTACCCCAACTCCTCCACCACCCTTCTCCCCTCCCGATAGGCTCCATCCACCCACACCTAACCCCACTGCCCCTCCCTACAACCCCTTCTCCCCTCCCGTTAGGCTCCATCCACCTACACCTAACCCTACTGCCCCGCCCAACCACCCCCCACACACCTCCCCAATCCCTCCCCCTCAGACCTCCACGAGACCTACCACCCCTCCTACTTCTATTCCACCCACCCCTTCTCCACTTCCGTCTGTTGTTACCATTCCCCCCCGATCTTCCCCTCTCTGCGGCTGAACGCTCCGTCCTTGGTAGGGGTCTGCGTTTCATCCCCCTCACTCCATCCTGTAAGGAATTCCAGACGCGAGTTGATGTCCACAGCTTTGTGCGCCGTGTCCAGTTGGGTGCGCATTACCACGACTCGCCACCCACACCCAACGAAGAGGACTGCTTCACTGGCCTGGCCGCCGACCATCCCCGTGGACGCCTGCCCCTGGCCAGATCCTAGCAGTGGATCTTTTCGCGGGCGCTTGTCAGCGTGCATTGGAGCGGTTCAACTTCTCCAGGCGCCAACGCCGCCTCGACATCTCCCCGGCTGAGCTCTTGGCTCTTCGTTCCCTCCAACGGCGCGCTGACATTATCATCAAACCGGCTGACAAGGGTGGAGCTGTAGTGGTGTGGCGCGTGGACCTCTATAGGGCCGAGGCTTTCCGCCAACTCAATGACACCTCCTTCTAATCACTCTGCCCTCTAACCCCACACGTAGCTACCAACAGACGGTATCCTCTACTGTCCAAGACCTCATCTCGTCCTCCCGTCTCCCCCGCACCGCATCCAACCTAATTGTGCGAACCCACGTACCCCCACCATTTACTTCCTCCCCAAAATCCACAAACCCAACAACCCTGGCCGCCCCATCGTCTCCGCCTGTAACTGCCCCACGGAGCTCATCTCTGAATACCTTGACCGTGTCCTTGCCCCCCTAGTGGCATCTCTTCCCTCCCACATCCACGATACCAACCATGCTCTCCGGCTTTCAACTCTTTCTCCTTTCCTCCCGGCTCCTCCAAAATCCTTTTTACTATGGACATCCAAAGCCTCTATACTGTTATCCCTCACCACGAAGGACTGCAGGCCCTTCGACACTTTCTTGACCTCCGCTCTAACCCTGTACCTGACACCTCCACACTCATTCGTCTGGCCGAACTTGTCCTTACTCTGAACTGCTTCTCGTTCGCGGGCGAGTTCTACCATCAGATCTCGGGAGTGGCCATGGGAACGCGAATGGGCCCCAACTATGCGAACCTGTTCGTTGGCTATGTTGAGGCCCCAATATTCTCTAATTTCACTGGTCCCACTCCTGAACTATATGGTCGTTATATTGACGACATTATCGGTGCCACCTCACTCTCCCGCGAACATCTAGATTCCTTCCTCTCTTTCGTCCAATCTTTCATCCAGCCCTCCACTTCACTTCCACTATCTCCAACACCTCTGTCTCCTTCCTCGACATTTCGGTTAGCATTCTTCACTCCACTCTTACCACCTCCATTCACTAAAAAAACACAGACTCACACTCATACCTCAACTTCTCTTCCTCCCACCCAGAACACACCAAGCTTCCATCCCCTATTCCCAATTCCTCCGTCTACGTAGGCTCTGTAGTGACGACCATGACTTTGAGACTCAGTCTCAACGTATGGCTCACCACTTCACCCTACGTGGATACCCCCTCACCACTATCCACACCGCCCTTGCCAGAGCACGGTCCGTGGACCGTGTATCTGCTCTCTCTCCCCGAACCCGCCCTGTAGTCTCCCGCCTCCCTTTTCCCCTCACTTACCACCCCACGACCCTACGTCTCCAACGCACCATTCTTCGAGCTTTCCGTCATCTCCAGTCCGACCCGTCCACTTCACACCTCTTCCCTAACCGACCCCTCCCCTCTTTCAAACGAGCCCACAACCTTCGAGACCTTTTGGTCCATAGCTCCTCCCTGACCCTACCTCCCAACCCGGCTCGTTCCCCTGCTCCTGCCCACGTTGCCGCACTTGCCCTTACCTCTCCAACACCACCCGCCTCACTAGCACCCACCATCGACCCTATCCCATCATCCACTCCTTCACCTGCACCTCCAGCAATATTATCTATTGCATCTCTTGCTCTCTCTGCAATTCCTTGTACATCGGACAAACGGGACGCCGCTTGGCTGACCGGTTCGCGGAACACCTTCGTGACATCCACCTTGCGAACGACACACCGGTCTCACGCCATTTCCGCCACCGGTCACTCCTTGCAACACCTATCTGTGTTCGGTTTGTCCTTACACAGAGGCCATCCGGATTCCCGTTTGCGCCGTGAACAGGAATTAATCTTCTCTCTTCGCTCTTATACGCCATTTGGTCTCAACTCTCCCCCCTCCTCATCTAAACCCCCTCTCCCCCCTCCTCACCTATCCTTTCCCCCCGACCCCTACTTCTTCAGTCCTTCATCCTTTCACCCCTACTCCCCTTCCCTTCTTCCCTCTTTCTCCCTCTCCTCTTCCCCTTCCTCTGCTCCCTCACTCCCTCTCTCCCCTTCTCTCTCCCCCTCTCTCCCTCTTCCCCCCTCCTTCCTCCCATTCCTTCTCCCCATCCCTTCCTTCCCTTCCCCTTCTCCCCCCCTTCCCCCCTCCCCCTCTTCTCCTCACTACACCACATGACTTTACACATCACATCACATATGATGTGCCATACTAATACATACACCAACTAATACATACTAATACGTACTAATACATACTAGTACATACTAATACATACACCAACCTATACATACACACGTCCAGACCCCGCATACGCACTTATACTCTCATACACACACAACACACACCTTATACACTAATACGTACTAATACATACTAATACATACTAATACATACACCAACCCCATACATACGCACGTCCAGACCAATCCTACGCACTAATACTCTCTCATACACACACACACCTTATACATACTAATACATACACAACCCTATACATACACACATCCAGACCCCTCTACGCACTATAGCTGGTCCCTCAACCCTATTATCTCCCCTTATTTCGCTCTCGCGTCTCATGTTGATCTTTGACCTCTGGCCGAAATCAGATCGCCATGTTGATTCGTTAGCTACTGCACGCATTTTTTTCTCTCCTTCTTTCTGTGTTTTTTTTCTCTCTGTGTATCTTTCTGTTGAAGAGCGTAGGCTCGAAACGTTAAAGACTTGTTTTATTTATATTTCCTGAGCGCCATACTAATACAATTGTTCGTTTGTTTTCCACCTGCCTTCGTCTTTTGTTTATTTTCATAAAGCTTCCCATTATATATATAATATATATATATATATATATACGATGAGCTTCTTTCAGTTTCCGTTCACCAAATCCACTCACAAGGCTTTGGTCGACCTGAGGCTATAGTAGAAGACACTTGCCCAAAGTACCACTCAATGTGACTTGACCCCCAAGAGTACATGGTTAGGGAGCAAGTTTCTTACCATGCAGCCATGCTTGCATCTTTGAATATATATTTTCTTCAAAGGTTTTGAATAGAGGATCTCATTGAAACTTTAGACTCAGTTCAATTCAAGTCACACATCTCCTTCTTATTATCTATCTATCTATCTATCTATTTATCTATCTATCTTTCTTTCTTTCTTTCTTACTTTCTTTCCATCTATCTATATTTATCTTTCTCTTTACCTCTATGTATCTCTTTCTCTCTCTCTTTTCCTCTCTCTCTCTCTCCCTATCTCTCTCTATCTCTATATACCTATACCACTTTGCTTCTCCCTTATCCCTCTTTCTCTCTCTCTCTCTACATGATGGCTGCTCCCTCGTTATCGAGTATGGCCATTGCACGAATTTTAACTGTTATTGGTGCTGTGATCGAAAGTGACTTTTTAGCCCAGCTAAAGATCTACAATGTCTTGTACAGAATTGGCAACTAAAACCTTTACCGGTAATAGCCGGCTGTAGCTGTAACTGGGCTTCATGTACCTTTGCATGTCGTTTAAGTCCTGCTGAATTACACTCTCTTCCACATGCCCGACAGATATGATTAGTATGGTGTGTTACACCACCACCACCAGTGGCCAGGTTGTCACTCATCTGTCTCGCTTTATGACTACGAAGATGACTCTTGAGTCCAGCTTTACCGAGACAGGGTCTTGCACAGACACTGCATGTCAGCACCATTCCCATCTGGAAGTGTAACAGCGATGCCCTTCCTGACATCCCTCCTTACTTTCTCATGTGCAACTCTCTCTACATACATACATACATATTAATATATCAGTCTACTTATATTTACCTATCTCTATCTCCCTC
>NC_043022.1:19200189-19207689 GCF_006345805.1 Octopus sinensis
GTGGGACTGAACCTGGAACCATTTGGTTGGTAAGCAAGCTACTTATCACACAGCCACTCCTGCTTATATTTGCTTCTAAATGTGGCTCATTCTGCTGAGATCATTTAGGGTTGGCTAGTCATGATACAGTAATAGATTGCTGGATGGCCATTAGGAAACGGTAGAATGTTAGGATGGCCATTGGAGAAAAGTTCTGGATAGCAGTGGTGATGGCAATGGATGACATACAAGGTGCATTCAAGAAGTTTTGAGATGTTTTCTTTGTTCTGAGTTCAAACTCCACCGAGGTCGACTTTATATTTCAGCCTTTCTGGGTCGATAAAATAAGTACCAGTTGAATACTAGGGTCGATATAATTGACTTATCTCCTCACCACCGATATTGCTGACCTTGTACCAAAATTTGAAACCAATGTTTAGCAGAAGCCACTGAGTGACTCAAGGGCTGAGAGTTTCATGTAATGTCATTTATCAAGTGATAAAATATATGTGTATATTTTGAGTTCTATTTGCATATTTGCATGTGATTAACTAACTCCTTCCCCCGAAGTTGCTGGCCTTGTGCCAAAATTTGAAACCAAAATTCATTAATTTCAAAGAAGTACAAATCTTGAATCCCCTTCAAAATAGAGTCCTCCAACTTCAATGCATCTGTCAGAGTACATTAACAAGTACTCACTGCACTCTATCTGTGTCTCTCTTTCTTTCTTCCCTTCTCCCTTTCTCCACGAGAAACATCATCATCATCGTTTAACGTCCGCTTTCCATGCTAGCATGGGTTGGACGGTTTGACTGTGGGCTGGCGAAACAGATGGCTGCACCAGGCTCGAATCTTGATCTGGCAGAGTTTCTACAGCTGGATGCCCTTCCTAATGTCAACCACTCCGAGAGTGTAGTGGGTGCTTTTATGTGCCACCTGCACAAAGGCCAGTTAGGTGGTACTGGCAACGACCTCACTTGAATTTGTTTACACATGCCAACGGCACAGGTGCCAGTAAGGCGATGATGGTAACGATCCCGCTCGAATGGTGCCTCCTACATGCCACCAGCACGGAAGCCAGTTAGCCGCTCTGAGAGATAAAGGTCGTGCTTCAGCCACTTCAAGAAGGCCCTATGGTAGTCCTCTAAAGTGAAAGTGTCCAAGACCCTTGTCACAGCCTCTTTCATCTTCAAAATGACTGTCCCTGAAGTTCCCTTTTCAGCTTGGTGAACAACCAGAAATCACAGTGAGCAAAATCTGGACCGGTTGTAGGGTGAAGGACAGTTTTGATGTCCAGCTCTATCAAGTCATTGGTTACCAGGATGCTCAACATTGAGCCCCCTTGTAACAAACTCTGCGCAAATTTTACACTTGTTCAAATCTTAATAATTCTGTGTATAGTTGCCACACCTATTTCTTTACTACCCACATAGAGGGGACAAACAAGGACAGACTTACGTATTAATTCGATTACATCGACCCCAGTGCGTAACTGGTACTTATTTAATCAACCCCAAGAGGATTAAAGGCAAAGTCAACCTCGGCGGAATTTGAACTCAGAACGTAGCGGCAGACAAAATACTGCTAAGAGTTTCGTCCGGCGTGCTAACGATTCTGCCAGCTCGTCCGGCGTGCTAACGATTCTGCCAGCTCACCACACCAACTCCAAACTGTAAATCTAGCACCTTCAGACTATCAGCTCTTCGGCCCCATGAAAGAGGGTTTGAGAGGCAAACATTATTCCAGTGAGAAGGTGCAGCCATCTGGTTCGCCAGACCTCAGTCAAATCATACACCCCATGCTAGCATGGAAAGCGGATGTTAAACGATGATGATGATGATGAATGCTGCACAGAGCGAGACACTGCCCCACTCACACACACAGTGTTTCAATGCAGTCAGTACCACTTCCCATAGGCAAGGGTTTGTCTTTTTTTCCTTTCTGGAATGTGTTGGATGGCTGAGGGCTGGCGAACCAGATGGCTGCACCAGGCTCCAGTCTGATCTGGCAGTGTTTCTACAGCTGGATGCCTTTCCTAATGCCAACCACTCTGAGAGTGTAGTGGGTACTTTTACGTGCCACCGGCACAGGTGCCAGACGAAGCTGGCAAACGGCCACGATCGGATGGTGTTTTTTACATGCCACCTGCACAGGAGCCAGTCCAGCGGCACTGGCAATGACCTCGCTTGAATGTTTTTTCACATGCCACCGGCACAAGTGCCAGTAAAGCAACGCTGGTAATGATCAGGCTTGAAAGGTGCTTTTTATGTGCCACCAGCACGGAAGCCAGTCTGCAGCTCCGGCAACGATCACGCTCGGATGGTGCTCTTAGCGCTCCACTAGCACTAAGAGTACCATGTTTCCAAATATACCACTCTGAGAAGAATCTATAAATATGCTGGTCCCTCTACTAGGTCAACATTTGGCAGGCTCTCCTCCATGGTCATTGCCAGCCTACCCTGGCGCATGTGCCGGTGGCACGTGAAAAGCACCATCCGTACATGGCCGATGCCAGCGCCGCATTGCTGGCTTCCGTGCCAGTGGCACATAAAAAGCACCGGTGGCACATAAAAAGCACCGGCCGATCGTGACTGTTTCCAGCCACCCATGGCACCTGTGCCAGTGGCACGTAAAATGCACCCACTACACTCATGGAGTGGTTGGCATTAGGAAAGGCATCCAGCTGTAGAAACACTGCCAGATCAGACTGGAGCCTGGTGCAGCCTCCTGGCTTCCCAGACCCCGGTTGAACCGTCCAACCCATGCTAGCATGGAAAACGGACGTTAAACAGTGATGATGATGATGATGATATATATACATATATAGGTGCAGGAGTGGCTGTGTGTTAAGTAGCTCCGGGTTCAGTCCCACTGCGTGGCATCTTGGGCAAGTGTCTTCTACTATAGCCTCGGGCCGACCAAAGACTTGTGAGTAGATTTGGTAGACGGAAACTGAAAGAAGCCCGTCGTATATGTGTATATATATATATATATATATATATATATATATGTATGTATGTGTGTGTGTGTGTTTTTGTGTCTGTGATTGTCCCCCTAGCATTGCTTGACAACCGATGCTGGTGTGTTTATGTCCCCATTACCTAGCGGTTCGGCAAAAGACACCGATAGAATAAGTACTGGGCTTACAAAAGAATAAGCCCCACGGTCGAGTTGCTCGATTAAAGGCGGTGTTCCAGCATGGTCGCAGTCAAATGACTGAAACAAGTAAAAGAGTAAAAGAGTATATATGTGTGTGTGTTTCTTTGTGTTTCGCCCCAATTGCTTAACAACAGAAGTGTGCTTGTTTATATCGCTGTAATTTAGTGGTTCGATAAAATAGACTGTTAGAAAAAGTACCAGACTTCAACTAAGTACTGTGGGCGATTCGTGGCAAGACTTCCACACCCCCTTCAAACCACCCTTTTTAAAAAAAAAATTTTTCCGACACAACCACCCCTTTTGCGAATCTGCAAAACAACTGGCAAAAATTGACATTTCTAAATTACACCCCCCCCCCATCCCCATTTCCTTCATTTTTAACTTTTTCCACGATTTTTTTTTTTTTTGCAAAATATTGCAGAAAAAAACAGAAATTATGATTCTGAAAAAAACTTCCAAAAATGGTCGTAAATTTTTTTTTAAGAATTTTTTTTTTTCTAAATATTCGGAAAAATACAGGCATCATGATTCAGACAGAAATTTCAAAACATTTCTGTAGTTACGGTTACGGTTAGAGTTAGGGAAAAAAGTCAAAATTGAAGAAGTTGGGGGGAAATGAGGTGGGGGGGAATTACCAATTACCAAGGCTCATGTAGAAGCTCCTATTTCTGGGTCTATGATTTTGGCAAGTGTATTATTAAAATTAGTGGGGTATGGAATTATACGATTTATAGGATTATTTAAGTTTTTAGGTGGTAATTATATAGTATTATTGGTTGTTATTTGTTTATGGGGAGGTTTATTAACTTCTGTTATTTGTGTTGGTCAGAGGGATATAAAAAGATTGATTGCTTATTCTTCTATTGGTCATATGGGGGTAATATTAGCGGGGATAATTAGAGGGTTTATTATTGGTTGAGAGGGGGCTATTTTGATGATAGTTTGTCATGGATTATGTTCTTCGGGTTTATTTTGTTTAGGAAACTTAATTTATGAAAAGATTAATAGACGAAGATTATTTTTATGTGGAGGAATAATTAATTATAATCCTATGATGAGTTTATTAATGTTTTTATTATGTATTTGTAATATAGGAGCTCCTCCATTTATCAATTTGGTTAGTGAAATTATGTTATATATTTCTATATATATATATAGATTATATTTATTATTTTTTGTGTTAATAATAGTATTTATGGGAGGATTATATAATTTGGTTTTTTATGTTACGGTAGATCATGGTCAGATGATAAGATTTATAAAAGTTTTAAATGTTAATAAAAGGAATGAAAATTTATTGTTAGTATTACATATTATTCCTTTATTAATATTTATTTTGAATATTGGATATATTAGAGGTATTGATTTTTAATTATTAGTAAAATTAGTTTATGTGAAAATACTAGGTTGTGGGCTTAGAGAAAAAGTTAATTTATTTTACTATGAATAAATTAAAGTTGGAAATTTTTTTTAGTGTTGTGTTAATATCAGTCTCTTTTATATTTATAATTATATTTATATATTTAATTTTAAATAATTATTGTTATATTATTTCGTGGGAAATTTTTAATGTAATAAGGTTGTTTGTTGAATTAGATGTTTTATTTGATTGAGTTAGTTGTAGTTTTAGTAGATTAGTTTGTTTGATTTCTAGATCAGTATGTATTTTTAGAGTTAGGTATATAAGTGGAGATGTTAATGTTAAGCGTTTTATAATGGTATTGATGTTATTTGTTTTATCTATAAATTTTTTGATTTTTATTCCTAGGTTTGTTAGTTTAATTTTAGGATGAGATGGATTAGGTTTAGTATCGTTTTGTTTAGTAATTTATTATCAAAATAATAAATCACTAAGTGCAGGTATATTAACAGTATTAATAAATCGGATCGGAGATTGTTTTATTTTGGCTGGAATTAGGATTATGTCATTATTGGGACATTGAAATTATTTATGTTGGGGGGAAATGAGGTGGGGGGGGAATTGGATCTTTTTGGTTTTTACGGAAGTTTTTAACATAATTTCTAGGTATCTAAAAAATTTTAAACTTCGTATACTGGTAGAATGTGTTTATAAAACATCTTTTTCTCTTGGCTTTATTGAGAAAATTCTATAGTTTGTAAGATATTTTCTTCAATTTCTACAATTTCAACCAATCAATGACGTCCATTGAAGTAAAAAAACATTCTGTGCCGTATTAAAATGTCATTGATTGGTTGAAATTGCCGAAATGCAAGAAAGTTAGCAACAAATATCTTACAAACTATGGAATTTTCTCAGTAAAGCCAAGAGAAAAAGATGTTTTATAAACACATTCTACCAGTATACGAAGTTTAAAAGTGTTTAGTTACGTGGAAATTATTTTTTAAATCTGCCGGTCAAAGTGAAAAGATCCGATAATTCTTAATAGGATCACAAGCAAATGAATAAATATTCAATTCTGTTTAATTGCATTCATCAAACGTTTGCGAAATAACGTAATTTCCTTTGGGATACGAAAGATTGAGATTCGACGGAGTTGCCTCCCCTTCGTTTAGTAATTGTCGAATGAAACGTTCAACATTTTGGAGTTGTCGCCCTTTTGTGTGCGTACGTATGTGCTTGCGTGTGTGTGTGTATATTATCGTTTACTTGTTTGAGTCATTGGACTGCAGCTATGGCTGGGGTACCGTCTGGAGCAGTCTAGCCGAACGAATCGGGAAAGACTTCCGCCTATCCCCCATCCCCCCCATTTCTCCCAAATTTTGTTTATTTTTGTAATTTTTTTTTGCCAAAAAATTGCCAAAAAACGGCATTGTGAAATTCCCCGGATCTTTTCGGTTTGAACGGCAGTTTTTTCTAGCGGTGTCATATGAAATTGTCACCCATAATTATGACCCTAGTATCGATCTATTGCATTTCAATCTGTTTTAGGGTTAGGGTTAGGGGTGGGGGGAAAGGATATCTTTTTTTTTCTTCACAAATCTGTTTCTTAAACGAGGGACATTTTCATATTTCACCGCCAGAAAATTTTACGGCAGATAATGTTTTCACCTCAGTAGACGTCATTGATTGGTTGAAATTGCCAAAATTGAAGAAAATATCTTACAAACTGTAGAATTTTCTCAAGAAAGCCAAGAGGAAAAGATGTTTTATAAACACATTCTACCAGTATACGAAGTTTAAAAGTGTTTAGTTACATAGAAATTATTTTAAAAAACTGCCGTTCAGACCGAAAAGATCCAAGATTTTTTTTTCTCTCAGAATAAAGGACAATCTTTTTTACGGATGGCATTGTAAATTGTTTTAGCGACAACATTGTGCCATGTATGTATTTATGTATGTGTGTATGTATATATGTGTGTATGTGTGTATGTGTGTATGTATATATTTATGTATGTATATATGTATGTGTGTGTGTGTGTTGTTTGTTCCTTCTTGAGCCTGGCTCATAAGGGCTGGTTTCCCAGTTTCCTTGGTGTATAGGTTCCCCACCTGGACGGGACGCCGGTCCATCGCAGGTGAGCTGCAAGATGCAGGAGGAAAGAGTGAGAGAAAGTTGTGGTGAAAGAGTCAGAAGAAGTTCGCCATTAAATTCTGCCAGAGCCGCGTGGAGCTAAGGCATTTCGCTCATAAATACACATATTTGCGGATTCCATGGACAGCGAGGCTCACCAATGGAGAAGTTCTTAAGCAGATCAGGCCGAAAATTGTCGCTAGAAGCTGAGATCACCAAGCATAGATTAGCATATTTCGGTCATATTCATCATCATCATTTAGCGTCCGCTTTCCATGCTAGCATGAGTTGGACGGTTCAACTGGGGTCTGTGAAGCCAGAAGGCTGCATCAGGCCCAGTCTGATCTGGCAGTGTTTCTAACACCAACCACTCCGTGAGTGTAGTGTGTGCTTTTTACGTGCCACCCGCACAGGTGCCAGACGGAGCTGGCAAACGGCCACGGACAGATGGTGCTTTTTACGTGCCACCGGCACGGGGGCCAGGCAAGGCTGGCAACGGCCACGATCGGATGATGCTTTTTACGTGCCACTGGCACGGGGGCGAGGCGAGGCTGGCAACGGCCACCAACGGATGGTGCTTTTTATGTGCCACCGGAACGGAGGCCATTCGGGGCGGTGCTGGCAACGGCCACGATCGGATGGTTCGCTTACTTGTCACCGGCACTGGTATCACAGCTGCAATTTCCATTGATGTTGATCGACTTCGATTTTGGTTCTGCTTTCTGATATCTGATTTGATTTTGATTTTCACTTGCCTCAACGGGTCTTCACAGAGAAAATCCCCGGAGAAGGACATCATGCTCGAAATGGTCAGCGGCAAGAGAGGAAGAGGCCGACCAAGAACCATCAAGAGTGATATCGGAATGGA
>NC_043022.1:19212689-19218120 GCF_006345805.1 Octopus sinensis
ACTGTTACTTTCTCAGATGCAGCATGGACTTTGTCAGTGAACAGGTCGCGGATTTTAGCGACGAAAATATTTTGACAAATTAAACTTAAATGTTGAAGTGAATCGAACGGCTTTTGTGTGTTTCTTAAATGGCTTATAAACACCTTCCACGCTGCAATTGTTTTCGTTTCAGCACACGATCTCAGATCAAATTACTTGCTATGCGAGTACATCTCCGTAATATATATATATATATACACATGTCTGAATGTATATAAATCAGAGAAGAACCACCATGTAGCAATTCAACAATGATATCACGATGATATAATTAAATCATACCATGTAGAATTAAGTAAAGTACAAACTAAAAAATAAATAGTATATAATTGGTAAAAAGACCACACACACACACACATATATATATATATATTCTTTTACTTGTTTCAATCATTTAACTACGGCCATGCTGGAGCACCGCCTTTTAGTTGAAGAAATCGACCCCAGGATTTGTCTTTGTAAGCCTAGTATTTATTCTATCGGTTCTTTTGCCGAACCGTTAAGTTACGGAGACGTAAACACACCAACATCGGTTGTCAAGCGATGGTGTGGGGACAGACACACACATATACACACATAAACATATACGACATGCTTCTTTCAGTTTCCATCTGCCATATTCACTCACAAGGCTTTGGTCAGCCCGAGGCTGACACTTACCCAAGGTGCCATGCAGTCGGACTGAACCCAGAACCATGTGGTTGGGAAGCAAGCTTCTTATTTCTTTATTGCCCACAAGGGGACAAACAAGGACAGACAAATGGATTAAGTCGATTACATTGACCCCAGTGCGTAACTGGTACTTAATTTATCGACCCTGAAATGATGAATGCCAAAGTCGACCTCGGCAGAGTTTGAACTCACCTTCTTACTACACAACCACTCCTGTGCCTCTGTGTGTGTGTGTGTGTGTGTGTGTGTGTGTGTGTGTGTGTGTGTGTGTATGTGTGTGTGTGTGTACACTATTGATTTTCATGTAACACTAATAATTAAGCTACCTTATTTCTCTGTTTTGTAATCTGATACAAAGACAGGCTGTTTTTTTAATGATTCAGATGTGTTCCACGCATGACCACCCACACTGATATCTTATGATTATCGTCATTCAGTGTTGACGGCAGTTTCGAGAAAAACATTGCCAAACAAATTGTGTTTATCATCCGTAAGCCTTCGCAAGCGATTGCCTACAGAAACTGTGGGATGACGTCAGCAGCTGGACGTCAGCAACCGGGTGCGTTAACCGGAAGCTGGGGCAACCGGAAGGGGCCAGCCGTCAGGCGTGCGCAGGGAGCGGGGAATTGTGCCCTTTCCAACGTGGGTCGTGCAGGTGACAAGACGTGTGAGGACGTCGCTAAGGGTTTGGGCTAGCAGCTGCTATCGTTAGTGTTCGGGTCGGGGCTGTGTGGAAGGACTAGTCACCACTGGAGGGTCTCCGTCACTAAGAAGAGAAGATAGGTACCTCTATATTCAAATCGCGCACGCACTTCAAGCTATTTCGGCCGTTCTTAAACATTTACATTTTTTTCAACACGATGTCTGCAAAAATTAGGATCGCCAGTGACGTCGTCAGACCTTTTAATGGCGAAGGCGATGTAGTGGCCTGGATTCGCAAAATCAGGCTGGTGGCAAGACTGCAGGGCATAAGCGACGTGGCGAGTCTTATGGCGCTGTATTTAGAAGGGAGCGTGTTGACGCTCTACCTAGAGATGGATGAAGAGGAACGGCTCAGCGAGGAGAATATAGAGCGACGCTTGCGTGATGCCTACACGGAATGCGAGTACACAGCTTTTGCTAAGCTAGGTGCAATCAGGTGGACGGGAGGCCAAGTGGATGACTTTGCATCAGAAGTTAGAAGGCTAGCGACTCTGGCCGGGTTTGCGGGAGAAGGGCTGGCGAGAGCAGCCCGGCTGGCGTTTGTCAATGGTTTCCCCGACGATGTAGGGATTCACCTACAACGACTGCCCGGGATTAAAAAGATGCCGCTGAGCGAACTTGTGGCTCAGGTTCGCGTGTTGACGAGACACTCTGGGCGGAAGGCGATAGCGATGGCGGTGACGGAGGCGCGTAAAGACGGACGACGTCCCGAGAAAGAGGTACAGAAGCTTACCGTGCAACGAGAGCGGCCGTTCTCAGGACGGTGTTTTAGATGCCAGGGACCACACATGGTGCGGGACTGCACGCAGCCGGGGCCCGTTTGCTATCGATGCAGGCAAACAGGGCACATTGCCCGTGATTGCGACCAGGGAAACGACCGCGGGGAAGTTGCTGCCTCTCGAACTTTCCCCTCAAACGAGTAAAGGCGCTATTGGAGACGCTGCCATTGATTGACGTGGAGGCTGAGGGGGAGACGTTCAAGGCCCTTGTGGATACGGGCTGTACGACCACCCTGGTGACTTCGAGGGTGACGAAGGAATGGAACGAGGTGAGTAGTGTCCGGGCGGTCGACGGCAGCGAAATCCGTTGCAGAGGCAGCAGCAAAGTAGAGATAGTGGTGTGCGGCGCGACGCTAAGGCTGCAGGCAATTGTGGCCGAACGCGTGATAGATGGAGTTGATGTGGTGATGGGGATGGATGCCATCAACTGCCTCGGTGGCGTCAGTGTTGTGGGAAATGAGGTCACTTTCGGAAGCGTGGGGGCGTCGTGCACTGCGAGTCAGGATCGCCAGAGAGAGCAGAGCCCCGCGAGGGACTGCGCCGCTTACACCATCGAGGACAAAGACTTTCAGGCGGCGTTCGATGGTCAGCGGTGGACGATAGAGTGGCGATGGAAGGACGAGCCCCCGACGCTGGAGAACAGGGTGAGCTGTTACCAGCATACCCTGAAAGGCTACGCCAGGGTCGAGTTTGAAGACGAGGTGGAGAGGTGGATCGAGGAAGGGGTCCTTGTCCCTTGGAAGGAGGAGGTAGCGGGCGGAGTGCTACCCCTGATGGCGGTGGTGCAGCCTACGAAGGGAAAAGTCAGACCGGTGCTGGACTTCAGGGAGCTAAACCAGCACATATCGTGTCACACGGGAGGTGAGGCGACAGACGTTTGTGGCGAGGCATTACGTAAGTGGAGACAGTCGACTGAGGCAGCGACGATTGTCGACTTGAGATCGGCATACTTGCAGCTCCATGTGAGCGACAAACTGTGGCGATATCAGCTGGTGCGGTACAAGGGCCGGACGTACTGTCTAACCAGGCTGGGTTTCGGGCTGAATTCCGCTCCGAAGATCATGGCGGCAGTGCTTAGGTCCGTCCTAGGGAAAGACGGCAAGATTAGAAAGGCCACCAGCTCCTACATTGACGACATTTTGGTGGACGAAACTGTAGTGCCAGCCGACGAGGTAGTTAGACATCTGGAGAAGTTCGGACTGATTGCTAAGCCACCGGAGTCGATTGAAGGGGGAGCCGCGCTGGGGCTGAAACTGCGAAGAGATGGATCAGGTGAATTGGTGTTCCGGAGAGGAAATGAAATCCCAGAGCTGAGTTCCAGCGTCAGCAGGAGAGAGCTGTTCTCGGTGTGTGGGAAGTTGGTCGGTCACTACCCGATCGCTGGATGGCTGTGCACAGCGTGTAGTTACACCAAGAGACGAGCAGAAGGAGAGAGGTGGGGCGACAAGGTGGGAGAAGGGACGGTGGCGATGATGCAGGAAATCCTAGAGAGGACAAGAGCGGAAGACCCGGTCAGGGGGAACTGGTACGTGCCCAAGACGAAATGCGGGACCGTCTGGTGTGATGCTAGCAGTATAGCGATAGGGGTGGTGTTGGCAATCGAAGGCACTGCGGTGGAGGACGCGGCCTGGCTTCGGAAAGCAGATGATTTCAACCACATCAATGTCGCCGAATTAGACGCGCTGCTGAAAGGGGTGAACTTGGCCTTCAAATGGGGGCTGCGCACGATTGAAACCCGGACGGATTCGGCCACTGTGCTTGGCTGGGTAGGATCGGTGACCACCGGTGACAGGAGAGTGCGGACGAAAGGTGCTGCGGAGATGTTAGTGAAGCGCCGTCTAGGAGTTCTAGGTGAATTGATCGCCGAGTTCGGACTGAAGCTGAACGTGGTTTTCGTGCCTTCGGAGAAAAACAGGGCGGACGTACTGACCAGGGTGAAAAGAGCGTGGTTGGAAGAACCGAAGGAGGCCCGGAAAGGGATAGCTGCGGCGTGTCGGTTGGATGACTCTGAACTGAAGAAACTGCATGCTATGCATCACCTGGGTGTGGACAGGACCCTGTATCTGTCGAAAAAAATTGATGCTGACGTCACTAGGAGAAGCGTCCGGAAGGTGGTCGGGAGCTGCGACAGGTGTCAGTCCATCGACCCTGCTCCGTGTGGGCATGAACAGGGAAGCCTTTCCGTGGAGCAAAACTGGAAAAGGCTAGCTGTGGATGTGACACACTACCGTCAGCGAATGTATCTCTCCATGGTCGACTGCGGGCCGGGCCGGCTGGCCATTTAGAGGGAGTTGAGATCGGGCATTGCTGACGAGATCGCGCAGATCCTGAACGGGATATTTTTAGAGAGAGGTCCCGTGGAAGAACTACTGATGAACAACGGGGCGGCGTTTCGTTCGGAAGCATTGAGGGTTATGCTTGATCAGTGGAATGTGCGACGCTTGTTCAGAGCAGTGTATAGGCCGAGCGGTAACGGGATCGAGGAGAGACACCATCGGACAGTCAAGGCCATAGCGGAAAGAGGGCACATTTCGCCGCTTGAAGCAGTTTTTTGGTACAACTTGTCTCCCCGATCCGGACAGGCTGAGGAATCTGTGCCGCAGAGAGCTGTGTTCAAATATGAATGGAGGCACCCGAGCAAAGCGCCGGAGGGTCACGAGGAAGAGAAGGGACCCGTTCGCGTGAAAATAGGGGAGGAAGTCTGGGTCAAGCCACCAAAGGCGCGCTGTACGTCTCAATGGAGCAGAGGAACGGTGACGGCGATCAATTCCAGAAGCAACGTATCCGTAGATGGAACACCACAACACGTCTTGGACCTTCGCAGGATTGTTGCTTCGACGGATGATGATTCTGGAGAGGGGGAGAACGAGGAGCCCAGCTTGAAAAGATCTCGACGAGCAAGGCGCTCTCCCAGTTGGATGGTGGACTACAACATGGAGCGGAAAGATTGTGATCTTTAAGATCAGGGTGGCGTGTGGGATGACGTCAGCAGCTGGACGTCAGCAGCCGGGTGCGTTGACCGGAAGCTGGGGCAAGAGGAAGGGGTCAGCCGTCAGGCGTGCGCAGGGAGCGGGGAATTGCGGAATACCTACTGTCTGGCTACGCTGCATTGAAAAGGGGCAATACCCCGAAACGCGTCTGCAGCTGCCGGTCAAGTAGTGTGGAGCGACTGACCTCCCTTGTTCGAGGGTTATATGGATACAGTTTGTGTATCAAATAGCTAAATTAAGGCGATGGCC
>NC_043022.1:19218220-19225720 GCF_006345805.1 Octopus sinensis
GTATATAATATATATATATATACATATATACATACATATACATATTGAAGTATATGTTTATGTATATATATATATGTATATGTTAGTATATATATGTATGTGTATGTGTGAGTAAGCATACATACATACATACACACACATATATATATATGCATACATTCACAAATATATAGATATGCATATATATATATGTTGAAGCAAAATCGATCCGCATTCCTAAATTGTCGTCTTGTAAAATGTGTGGCTTGGGTTTACAGGGTGGTGGGCGTCTCCTCTCCAACTCTTCTTTCTCTTACAACTCTCCTTCTGTTCGTCACTCTCTCCAAATACCTCTACCCTCCCTCCAACACACCACCACCAAGACACCTGACTCTCTTCCATCCCTCCCCCCTCTTCCCCATATCATCCCTTTAAACAACTCCTAAATCTCAGGTGTCGTGTCTCTCTAACCGCCTGACTCTCCCCCTGTAGCTGAACGATACCCTCCCCCCCTCTGCACTGTAGCATTCCCTCTTACCTCCACCCTTCCACCCTCACCGTTGTATAATGTTACCGTGGTGATTCACAACAGCGCCACCAGCCCAATATCTACCTTCTCCCCCCACCTCTGACTACTCCCCTCTCTGACCCCTCTGTTACTGCATCTTTATGTAAGTAGTGCCACTGATGATGATGACGATGACAGCGATGATGATGAGACAATGATGGTTGTGATGATGATGACGATGATGATGATGTTGGTGGTGATGACAGTAATGAGCCGTGATAAAATGGTAGCGATGATGGTGATGATGATGATAGTTATGATGGCAGTGATGGTAGTGATATGCATGTAATGATGATGATGATGATGATGATGATGATGATGGTGCTGGTGGTGGTGGTGGTGGTGGTGGTGGTGATGATGATGATGATGGTGATGGTGATGGCGATGATGATGATGATGATGGTGGTGAAGACGATGGTGTTTATGATGATGATGATGATGGTGGTGAAAATGATGTCGGTGGTTGTGCTTATGATGGTGATGACGACGGTGGTGGTGGTGGCGGTGGGGGTGGTGGTAAAAACGATGATGATGGTAATGATGGTGCTGACGATGATGACGATAATGATGATGATGACAGTGATTAACGAGGAATAAGTGTGCATCTGTGTAATTCGAGTGGTCACCTGATACTGCTCTGCTACAGGTCTGAAGCACCCCCTTCACCCCTTCTCCCCTTCACCCCCCCAACTTCATCCTTAAGGGCTCAGACCTTGCTGCCTCCTCACCCCCCTCTTCCCCTCCACCACTCCTGTTGAATCATGGCAATCAATTGAGTGGGTGGTTAGTGGTAGTGGTGGTGGTGGTGGTGGTGGTGGTGGTGGTATTCTAGTAAGTGAGACGCCTGTCTGGATCCTGGATCCAAGAGCAGGGAATTTCCGTTTCGAAAAGTTATCTCCGGCGGAATGTATGTGTACGTTATATGTATATGTGTGTATATGTGTGTGTGTGTATGTGTGTGTGTGTGTGCGTGTGTGTGTGTGTGTGTGTATGTGTGTGTACGTGAAGTAATAGGTGAATATTTGCCCGAGTATTTATGTTAATATGTATGTATGCTTCTATGTATTTATGTATGTATGTATGTATGTATGTGCAGGTATGTATGCATTTATCATCTAAGTATGTATGCACATATGTATGTATGTATGTATGTATATATGTATGTATATATGCATATAGAAGCAAATGAGATTGACTGTTTGCATGTTGCATTATGTGCTAAGCATGTACATGCATATATATATGTGTGTATAATATATATATATATATATATATAATATATATATATATATATATATATATGTATGTATGTATGTATATATATATGTATATATTTATGCTTGTGTGTGTGTGTGTGTGTGTGCTCTTTTCTAGGTGTCTACTGAAAAACCCATAACTCATCTTTTCTATCCACCCTCGCCCCACCCTCTGCATCCAGACTACTTATACACAGATACACACACCCACACATTCATGCACACACACACATGCACACATGTGCACGTGTGTACACATATGCATGTGCACTTCACTCGCAAGCTCGCACATCCACGTTCACTCACACACACACACACTCATATGCCTATTCTCACGTATACACATACTCACTCCCATGCACGTACACACCTGCACACAGACTCGCAAGCTCATATGTCTATCTTCACTCATACATGCACACACGCGCACACACACACACATTTTCAAGCTCATATATCTTTGCTTATACACACACATGTGTGCACACACACACACACACACACACACACACACATACAAATGCGTGTTCACAAACACCTGCAAGCTCATATATCTATCTTCACTCATACATGCGTAAACACACACACACACACACACTCATACACACACACACTCATACACACACACTTGCAAGTGCATGTATCTTTGCTCATACACACACATGTGCAAACACACGCATGCGTGTGCACACGCATACTTTCTGTGTCATCTCCCCCACTATTGTGAAATCCTCTCAGCTGGAGGTAACGGTTATCATCTGCAGCACAAAACTACTAGCACCACCTATCGGCTACAGAGGCTATTACGGCACGAGCAGAGGGCAGCAAGGGACAGCTAACACCCCCAGACAGTCACAGCTGGGCTGTATCGAATCAAAGCAACATCACTAACAACAAAAACAGTGGAGAAAATACAAGGTCACACTGCCTCTGTACGGTACCCCTGTCAGGGTACTCAGTTTGGCAGAGGTGTGGTCTAGCTGGACAGCTACATTTTTGGACCAATTGCTTATGCTATAGATGTATGTACTCGATGTGCATGGCCTAGGGTTATATAACAACACCAGCAGCAGCAGAAAAGCTATAGTGTCAGGCTCAACAGTGAACAGTATCTTACATACCCACCT
This sequence comes from Octopus sinensis, assembly GCF_006345805.1. NCBI lineage: Eukaryota > Metazoa > Mollusca > Cephalopoda > Octopoda > Octopodidae > Octopus > Octopus sinensis. The sequence goes on from NC_043022.1 coordinate 19,221,151, forward strand.
GGCTACCCCTGCCAACCTGGATCTACTGCATGTTGGGGTTGTGTAGTTTGAACCTGAACTAGGAAGTTACACTGGTATGCTGTTTATCTGGAATGATAGTTGGACCAGGAGATGACATATTCTCCATGTGACCTGTTAATCCTTTGTTGTTTTGAGGTTATATAACGGGCCTGCTTGGATTAGAACTGGTTTGAGAAGTAAACAGCAACAACACAACAACAGCAGTAACAACAAGATTGTCCATAACAGCAAGTCTAGTAACAACTATAATAAGAAACTTGAACAAGAAAAACAACAACAAGCTACTGTAGTAACAACAACAACAACAACAACAGCAAGCCACAAAAGTAATAACGACACCAACAACAACAACAGCAAACTACGACGGTAATACTCAACACCAATAGTAACAACAATTACAGCAACTATAACAGAAACAACAACAACAATAGCAACAAAAACAGCAACAGTAACAACAACAAAAAATCAATCATAACAATCACATTTGCAAAAACAGAAGACATAACTAACAACAACCAGCATAAGCACAACAGCAAGATGCACCTCACAACACCGTGACACTGCATGCTTTATAGTAATGCACTGCATGTTAGGTTAGTGCAAGGTGTGCCTCAACTAGACTGTGACACTGACTGGACCCTGCAGATTGTGTCTACTCATCTGTACGACCACCTTTGGGCTCTATCATCCGGTCTTTGAATGGGGTCAAAATAAAATTCCACTGTTTATTTTCTAAGTATTTCTGGTGATAACGATAGATAGTTCAATGAGTGCCTTACTTTCACTTTCGGATTGCTAAAGTCAACAAACAACGATTGCCCCTCTACCATCTCGTTCACCAACCACCTTTGTACCTTTCTATCTTGTCAAAGTTCATAAAATAAGTACCATTTATTGAACAGGGTCAAAAGAAATATCTCTGGATATCTTATCTTCAAAAACATTTCTGGTCATTTAACTATGATAGATATTATTAATAGTTAAGTGCAACCGACATCTACTTTCACTTTCACATTGAGTCAGCGTCGACTACACCTCCACCTCCACTGTCTTTTTCCCCTATTTCTTTGTAATCTTCTACAAATGTTAGAAACAATTATTATTGCTGTTGTTATTATTATTATCCTCATTACTGTTTTCATTATATTATTATTGTGAGTTTGGCTATGAAATGAAATGCTTTGAGTTCAAATTTCAGCCAGACTCAACCTTCTTATATCCTCAGGACAGGAAATGTATTTTATTTTTTCCACTTCCCAGTCATAATTAACATTCCACCACCACCTCCACCAACACCACCACCATCATCATCATCATCATCATCTTCATCCTCATCCTCATCATCATTATCTACATCACCATCACCCTCTCCTTTATCATCATCATCATTGTCATCATCATTACCACCAACACCACCACTACCAGCATTATTGTTCTCATCATTACCATTACCTTCATCACCACCACCATCGTCATCGTCGTCATTATTATCATGATTACAATAACTCCACTTTTGCCTTCAACTCTAGGAATTGACAATTCCACATTGGCACACTCTTGCAGAATCTACTACATGAGATTTTTAAACACATGGACCACGGTAGACTAGTTTTGTAGCCAATAGCTCTTGTTTCCACTCACCAAACCAGGTGACCATTCTAGATTGCAGTCCAATCCAGTCCAATCCAGACAGTTATTATTCATTCAGTACTTCACCCACTTCTCAGCTTCATTGATAACTCTCTCTTTCTCTCTCTCTCTCTCTCTCTCTATCTATCTATCTATCTATATATATATCTATATATATATATATATGTAGCTGTCTGTTTATCTAGCTAGTTAGTTTCTTATCCCGATCTATCTATCTATCTGTCTGTCTGTCTGTCTATCTATCTGTCTGTTTATCTATCTATTTATCTATCTATCTATCTGTCTGTCTGTCTGTCTGTCTGTCTGTCTGTCTGTCTGTCTGTCTGTCTGTCTATCTATCTATCTATCTATCTATCTATCTACCTACCTACCTACCTACCTATCATCTATCTATCTATCTATCTATCTATCTACCACTCTGTCTATCTATCTTCCTCCCACATACAAACCCACAAACACACTCTCACATACACGTGCACACATACACACAGTTGCCCTAACAGCATCTCTCACGAAACTCAGAGTAGCTACAGAGAGCATAAGTAAGCGCATGACCACGTCGTCCAATAATCGCACAGGTCTGAGCATTGGCAACATCTCCTGCATCCTCCACTTGCTTGTAACTTAAACTGACCACACGGACAAACACACACACACACACACACACACACAAACACATATACACACACACACACACACACACAAGCACACACACACATACACACACACAAACCCCCGCACACAAACAACACACCACAAAACACACACACACTCACAAAAACACACACACACACAAACACACACACACACAAACACACACACAAACACACACACACACAAACACACACAAACCACACACACTACACACACACACAAACACACACACACACACACAAACACACACACACACACACAAACACACACAAACACACACAAACACACACACACACACACAAACACACACAAACACACACAAACACACACAAACACACACACACACACACACACACAAACACACAGACACAAACACACACACAAACACACACATACACACACACACACACACACAAACACACACGTGCACAAATATATACTCAACCACAGACTACACCAGACTACACCAGACCAGAACCTGACTAGGGGTAAATCCTTCCCCGTCTTTATTCTGCTGTGACATTTCCTTTTACCCCTTGTTCTGTGCGCCGTGCTGCATACTTGAGGGCACCCTAACCGTTTGCTACCAGCAAAAAAGGGGACAATACCTTAAAAAAAAAAGGGACATTCGGGGCATTATATTATCGAAATGTGCAATTGTTCACAATGTCTGGCTTTGAGATATCGGGCCGAGGAAATTATAGCTGTCATCACCTGCCATCATGTGACTCCAAGGTAGGTCATCTGGTCACTCATGTTTCGCACTCGACTCACCGTCTTCACTCACCCATCCTTCACTTATACTTGGTTTGTTTCTTAATCACCACATATCCTTGCCTATAGTAGCAGTTTGACTGTTCAAGGAGATGCTACATGTTAGTTCTCTGTATGTAGGTCCAGCTACCTTAAACTCATCTACTCATCTATCACTCCGTCCTTCTGTCTGTCATGCATCTATCTATCTATCCATCCATCAATCCAGCAATTAACACATTCATCCATACATGCATCTATCTATCCATATATTTATCTGTCCTTCTTACTATCTTATCTATCTACCTATAGGGAGAGTTTACGAAAAAAAAACAAAAGACAAAGACAGGTGGTGTACAAAACAAACAGATGTATTACTCTTTTTCTTTTTTTGTAATTGTTTCAGTCATTTGACTGTGGCCATGCTGGAGCACCGCCTCTAATCGAGCAACTCGACCCCGGGACTTATTCTTTTCTAAGCCCAGTACTTATTCTATCGGTCTCTTTTGCCGAACCGCTAAGTAACGGGGACATAAACACACGCATATATATATACATATATATACATATATACGACGGGCTTCTTTTCAGTTTCCGTCTACCAAATCCACTCACAAGGCTTTGGTCGGCCCGAGGCTATAGTAGAAGACACTTGCCCAAGGTGCTATGCAGTAGGACTGAACCCGGAACCATATCGTTGGTAAACAAGCTACTTACCACACAGCCACTCCTGCGCCTATTAGTATAACGCTCAGGAATAGAAAACGTATTTTACATTTCGAGCCTACACTCTTCTACATAAAGGGACGCAGAAAAAACAAGGAGAGATAAAAATGTGTGTAGTGGCTAACGATCTATCATGGTGACTAGTGCCGGACAGAAGGGTCCTATCTGTTTGTCTATCTATCTATATATTCATCCATCCATTAATGCATTCATCTATACATCTACTTATCCATATACAGGTACAGGAGTGGCTGTGTGGCAAGAAGCTTGCTACCCAACCACATGGTTCCATGTTCAGACCCTCTGCATAGCACCTTGGGCAAAATATTTTCTTACTATGTGGATTTGATAGATGGAAACTGAAAAGAGCCCATTGTGTGTGTGTGTGTGTGTATGTATATATATATTATATATGTATATCTATATATTTGTTCCCCCTCCATCACCACTTGACAACCAGCGTGGGTGTGCTTACATCCCTGTAACTTAGTGGTTCGGCAAAAGAGACGGATAGAATAATTACTAGGCTCAAAAAAATAGGTCCTGTAGTTGATTCATTCAACTAAAAATTCAAGGCAGTGCCTCAGCATGGTAGCAGTCTATTGACCGGAACCAGTAAAAGACAAAAGATATATATATATATATATGAATAAGAATAATATGAGGTAATATTATTCCAAACTTACAGGGAAAAATTCAATTTAGAAATACTAAATCAAATTTCACAAAATATAATATATATATATATATATAAATTAGAAAAAAA
>NC_043022.1:19233220-19240720 GCF_006345805.1 Octopus sinensis
GTCATTTGAATCCGATTACAGCACCTCCTTCGTTAGTAGATCCCTTCAGGAGTTTACATCCCAGTTCAGGCATGGCTGTGTGGTAAGTAGCTTGCGTACCAACCCCGTGGTTCCAGGTTCAGTCCCACTGCATGGCACCTTGGGCAAGTGTCTTCTACTATAGCCTTGGTTCAACCAAAGCCCTGTGAGTGGATTTGGTACACGGAAACTGAAAGAAGCCCGTCGTATATATGTGTATGCGTGTATAAAAATGTGACCTTGTGTGTACCGTTGGCGATTTTTTTTCCTCTGTCTTCCCTTCTCTGGATCTTTCCTTCTCCTGTGTTTCCGACGAAGAGCTCTGCTTGAAACGTTAAACCCTCCTTCTTTCCTTCTTTCCTGAGTGTCCAATAATACTATATTTGTTCCACGTCCTCGCGTTGTTGTGCTTTTATTTTGTGCTTTCTTGTTTGGAATAACTATATATATATGTGTGTGTGTGTGTGTGTGTGTGTGTGTGTGTGTGTGTGTGTGTGTGTGTATGTTTGTGTGTCTGTGTTTGTCCCCCCAACATTGCTTGACAACCGATGGTGGTGTGTTTACGTCCCCGCAACTTAGCGGTTCGGCAAAAGAGACCGGTAGAATAAGTACTAAGCTTTGAAAGAATAAGTCCTGGTTACAATTTACTCGACTAAAGATGTGTGCTCCAGCATGGACGCAGTCAAATGACTGAAACAAGTAAAAGAGTATAAGATAAGGTTTTAATTTAGACCATTTTTAAATAAAAAAGTTTGTATCACAGAACCAGCAGCTGTCTTGGGTAGGTTGGCATCAAAGTGTTGATGTGAAGCTTGGTTGTGGACGGGACTTTTAAAGGATTGGTTGGAAGGGTCAGGTGTAACTGTGTGCATGTTTTTATTCTTGCTTACCTGGCAGAGGTGTGTTAATTTTCCTTCCATCTATTCAATCCGCATCAGGCAGTGAACCTTCGAAATTATGCAACAGCAGCACCAAGTAATGTCTTTCATCATTGAGCAGTTTGATGTCAGCCCTTTCTTTTGTCTTTTGAGTATTTGTCGATCATGATGCTGTTGGCTTTGTAAGATTTTATGAGGGGTACATGAGTCAGATCCATACACTACGCCAGTGGTTTTTGACCAGGGTTCCGCCAGTACAGTCCAGGGGTTCCGCAAGAAGTTACAAAACTGCTAAAATCGGCAGTAATTTTCAATTCTTCTGTGCAGATTTTTTTTTTTCTTTTACTTCTTTCAGTCATTTGACTGTGGCCATGCTGGAGCACCACCTTTTGTCGAGCAAATCGACCCTGGGACTTATTCTTTGTAAGCCCAGTACTTATTCTATCGGTCTCTTTTGCCAAACCGCTAAGTGACGGGGACGTAAACACACCAGCATCGGTTGTCAAGCAATGCTAGGGGGACAAACACAGACACACAAACACACACACACACACACACATATATATACATATATATACATATATACGACAGGCTTCTTTCAGTTTCCGTCTACCAAATCCACTCACAAGGCATTGGTCGGCCCGGGGCTATAGCAGAAGACACTTGCCCAAGATGCCACGCAGTGGGACTGAACCCGGAACCATGTGGTTGGTAAGCAAGCTACTTACCACACAGCCACTCCTATGCCTATGTGTGCCAGTGGAATGTTTCCTTGGGGTTCCGCTCCAGTAAAAAGTTTGAAAAGCACTGCACTACACAACCAAGCCATCTCCTTCGGTACCTGCTTGTATATTGGTAGTTCTTAATGTTTTTGACATTTTGCGTGCAGAAGATTAAAATGAAAAATTACTGGTTTTTTTAACACTTTTGATATCAACCCACCTGAGATCACTGCTAGTTCGGTGAAACAAATTTCCTGTTTAGATTGATTTAAATTTAAACCTTCTATTAAAATTTTTAATTAATTTATGTTCGAAACACCAGCTTAATGTCAAAGTTATTTTAACTAAATTCTTTGCTATTTTCTAAGTTATTTGAAAGAGGAAATGTGTCAACAAATCAGAAGGAGAGATGTACATATATGTGTGTATATATGCGTGTGTGTGTGTATATATTACTCTTTTACTTGTTTCAGTCATTTGACTGCGGCCATGCTGGAGCACCGCCTTTAGTCGAGCAAATCGACCCCGGGACTTATTCTTTGTAAGCCCAGTACTTATTCTATCGGTCTCTTTTGCCGAACTGCTAAGTGACGGAGACGTAAACACACCAGCATCGGTTGCCAAGCAATGCTAGGGGGACAAACACACACACACACGCATACATATATATATACATATATACGACAGGCTTCTTTTCAGTTTCCGTCTACCAAATCCACTCACAAGGCATTGGTCGGCCCGGAGCTATAGCAGAAGACACTTGCCCAAGATTCCACGCAGTGGGAGTGAACCCGGAACCATGTAGTTGGTTAGCTAGCTACTTACCACACAGCCACTCCTATATATATATATATATATATAAACACACACACACACACATTTATATATACATACATACATATATATATAAGTCTGTGTATTTCTACAGAAATATGATGAGGAAAAAGAGTCAAAGTGATATAAATTAAAACCTTCCATTACAGTTCCATGTTAAATTATGTTCCAGACACCGACTTAATAATTACAGCTATTTTACTAAATTTTTCATTATTTTGAAAATTAATTGAAAGTCAGTGTATTTCGACAGAAATGGCAACAAAAGGGATAAAGGGATCGGAATAAAAACCTTCCATCACATTTCCATGTTAAGTTATGTTCCAAACATCAACTTAATGATGATCTCTTTCTCTTTCTCTTTTATCTCTTTTACTTGTTTCAGTCATTTGACTGCGGCCATGCTGGAGCACCGCCTTTAATCAAGCAACTCGACCCCGGGACTTATTCTTTTGTAAGCCCAGTACTTATTCTATCGGTCTCTTTTGCCGAGCCGCTAAGTAACAGGGACGTAAACACACCAGCATCGGTTGTCAAGCAATGCTAGGGAGACAAACACACACACACAAACATACACACGCATATATATATATATACATATATACGACAGGCTTCTTTTCAGTTTCCGTCTACCAAATCCACTCACAAGGCTTTGGTCGGCCCGAGGCTATAGTAGAAGACACTTGCCTAAGGTGCCACGCAGTGGGACTGAACCTGGAAACATTTGGTTGGTAAACAAGGTACTTACCACACAGCCACTCCTGCACCTATGATAGTTTTTTTTTTCTAAATTTTTCATTATTTTCAAAATTAATTAAAATAAAGGGTCCCTCCTACATGCCGGTGGCGTGTAGGAGGCACCATTCGAGCGGCATCGTCACCAGCATCGCCTTACTGGCACCTGTGCCGTTGGCATGTGTAAAAAAAAAAAAATTTCGAGTAAAGTCGTTGCCAGTACTGCCTGACTGGCACCCGTGCTGGTGGCACGTACAGAGCACCCACTACACTCTCAGAGTGGTTGGCATTAGGAAGGGCATCCAGCTGTAGAAACTCTGCCAGATCAAGATTGGAGCCTGGTGCAGCCATCTGGTTCGCCAAACCTCAGTCAAAATCGTCCAACCCATGCTAGCATTAGGAAGGTCATCCAGCTGTAGAAACTCTGCCAGATCAAGATTGGAGCCTGGTTCAGCCATCTGGTTCGCCAGACCTCAGTCAAAATTGTCCAACCCATGCTAGCATGGAAAGCAGACGTTAAGCGATGATGATGATGATGATGATGATGATGATCAACTTAATGATGGAAGTTTTTTTTCTAAATTTTTCATTATTTTCAAAATTAATTAAAATAAAGGCAGCGTATTTCATTAGAAATATAGCAACAAAGTGGTTAAACTGATCTAAGAACTTCCCACCAAAATTTCATGTTAATTTGTGTTCCAAATAGCAGTTTAATAACGACAAAGTTATTTTCCTGTGTTCTTCATTATATCCAAAATTAATCAAAACATAATATATTTCAGTAGAATATGGTAACAACAGCGTAGTTTAAAGTGGTCTAATTTGAAACCTCCCAAGGAAAATTCCATTCTAATTTAGGTTCCAAGCACCAGCTTAATACCAAACAAAATTATTTCCAAAATAATTGAAACGAAGGCCATGTATTTCATTTGATTAGGGTTGCAAAAGGGTTAAAAAACACATTTTATTGCTAAACACTTAGAAACATAAGCTATATATATATATAGGCATGGCTGTGTGGTAAGAAGCTTGTTTCCCAACCACGTGGTTCTGGGTTCCATCCCTCTGTGTGGAAACTTGGGCAAGTGTCTTCTTATTTCTTTACTGCCCACAAGGGGCTACACACAGAGGAGACAAACAAGGACAGACAAATGGATTAAGTTGAATTTATTGACCCCAGTGTGTAACTAGTACTTATTTAATTGACCCCGAAAGGATGAAAGGCAAAGTCGACCTCAGCATAATTTGAACTCAGAACGTAGTGGCAGACGAAATAGCACTAAGCATTTCACCCGGCGTGCTAACGTTTCTGCCAGCTTGGGCAAGTGTCTTCTACTATAGTCTCGGGTCAACCAAAGCCTTGTGAGTGGATTTGGTGTACACACACATATATATATATATATATATATATCAATATGTGACCTCGTGAGTACCGCTGCCGATTTTTTTTTTCCTCTGTCTTCCCTTCTCTGGATCTTTCCTTCTGCTATGTTTCCGACAAAGAGCTCCGCTCAAAACGTTAAACCCTCCTTCTTCCCTTCTTTCCTGAGCGTCCAATAATACTTTATTTGTTCCACATCCTTGCGTTGTTGTGTTTTCTTGTTTGGATTAACTTTATATATATATATATAATCTTTATATTTATGTATGTGTGTCTGTGTTTGTCCTCTGTCATCTCTTGACAACTGATGCTGGTGTGTTTATGTACCCGTAACTTAGCAGTTGGCCAAAGAGACCAATAGAATAAGTACTAGGCTTACAAAGAGTAAGCTTTGGGGTTGACTTGTTCGACTAAAATCTTATAAGGTGGTGCTCCAGCATGGCCACAGTCAAATGACTGACATGTGTAAAAGAATAAAGGAATAAATTGTTTACCTGGTTTTATTTGTCATAAAAGTGCATAACAAAATTAAGAATAATATTCTCCAATGCGCAGGAGTGCTGTGTGGTAAGTAGCTTGCTTACCAACCACATGGTTACGGGTTCAGTCCCACTGCGTGGCACCTTGGGCAAGTGTCTTCTGCTATAGCCTCGGGCCGACCAAAGCCTTGTGAGTGGATTTGGTTGACGGAAACTGAAAGAAGCCCGTCATATATATGCATATATATATGTGTGCGTGTATGTTTGTGTGTCTGTGTTTGTCCCCCGAGCATTGCTTGACAACCGATGCTGGTGTGTTTACATCCCTGTCACTTAGCGGTTCGGCAAAATAGACCGATAGAATAAGTACTAGGCTTACAAAGAATAAGTCCCGGGGTCGATTTGCTCGACTAAAGGCGGTGCTCCAGCATGGCCGCAGTCAAATGACTGAAACAAGTAAAAGAATAAAAGAGTAAAGAGTAAGATCTCCAAGAATCAATTATTAATTTTCTGTAGCCCAATTAAAAAAGCGATTTGTGGTGAGGTCTTGATACCCCAGTGGATTCAACATTGCTGGTTTTGCTTTTTCTGAGTGTATAATGTGATCTTGTCAGGTGAAAGGAATGATGATTCGGAAATTCTAGGTTTGATGAATGTCTGCAGTCCGTATCTCCCATCCAAACAGGAGAGTAAAAGAAACACATTTATTTACACACACACACAAACACATAATTGTATTCACATGCATTTACTGACATACACATGTATACACATTTATATATATATATGTATTAGGTTGTCCAGAAAGTTCTGAGCATTTTTTAATATGCCAAACAGGATATAAATAATTGACCTTTCAATAAATTTTATGCAATGAAGTAATTTCCATTATTATTAATGACCTTTGCCCATCTATCAGGCAATTTAAATATTCCATCAGCATAAAATCTGACTGGTTTTGAAGAAGATAAGTTATCTAGGTGTAGGAGTGGCTGTGTGGTAAGTAGCTTTCTTATGAACCACATGGTTCTAGGTTCAGACCCATTGCATGACACCTTGGGCAAGTGTCTTCTACTATAGCCTCGGGCCGACCAAAGCCTTGTGAGTGGATTTGGTAGACGGAAACGCAAAGAAGCCCGTCGTATATATGTATATATATATGTGTGTGCTGGCAGAAACGTTAGCACGCCGGGCGAAATGCGTAGCCATATTTCGTCTGCCGTTACGTTCTGAGTTCAAATTCCGCCGAGGTTGACTTTGCCTTTCATCCTTCCGGGGTTGATAAATTAAGTACCAGTTACACACTAGGGTCGATGTAATCGACTTAATCCCTTTGTCTGTCCTTGTTTGTCTCCTCTGTGTTTAGCCCCTTGTGGGTAGTAAAGAAATATATATATATGTGTGTGTGTTTTGTGTCTATGTTTGTACCTCCAACATCGATTGACAACCGATGCTGGTGTGTTTACGTCCCCGTAACTTAGCGGTTCGGCAAAAGAGACCGGTAGAATAAGTACTAGGCTTACAAAGAATAAGTCCTGGGGTCGATTTGCCTGACTAAAGGTGGTGCTCCAGCATGGCCACAGTCAAATGACTGAAACGAGCAAAAGAGTAAAGAGTAAAGAGAGCATACACACATGCATGTATGCTCACACAATCACACATACATATACACACATATGCACGTATTCACTCACATACATATGCACACATCCAACTTCACGGCAGGAGGTGCAGATGAGGGCAGCTGCATCAAACTCTCTCATGCACCAGATGGCATTTGCTAAAAAGCATTCGTGAAGTAAAATCATGTAGCAACACCAGATGGCGGTGCCCCAGCATGGCCACAGTTTGTGAGCTGAAACTAAATAAATAAAAAAAAAGATTGATTTGTTCTACTAAATCCTTGAAGGTGGTGTTCTAGTGCCCCAGATTGGCAGCAGTCCAACGTCTGAAACAAGTAAGAGATAAAAGGTAAATGATAAGACATACACACCAGTCCAGCCATGCCTCCCACCTCCTCCTAAACGTACATTACTGACTTTATAATGAGTGGCAGCGAAGTGTATGAATCAAAGAACGAGGGTCATTTGCAGTGACCTAAATTAAACTGCTAGAAACAACAGACAAACTTCTCAGATCTCACCACTCACTTTCCCGTGTTTAAAAAGAAAAGGACACATTGAACGACAAAGTCCTGGCTTGCTTGCGTGCGTGGACATGTAGGGATGGCCATGGTTGGGATTCCTGTGAATGTGTGTCCTTTCTCCTAATAGTTGGCAACCTGGGGTTAAAACACAGCAATAATGTCATCATGCATACACACATGCATGTATGCTTACACAATCACACATACATATACACACATATGCACGTATTCACTCACACACATATGCACACATCTACTATAAATATATATATATATATGCGTGTGTTTGTGTATATATGCGCAG
>NC_043022.1:19245720-19280720 GCF_006345805.1 Octopus sinensis
TGAGTGGGTTGCTATTAGTAAATGCAAAAATTAAGAATAAAATATAGATTTTATATATAAACAAGCCCACACACATTTAAATAACCCTTTTTTTTGGTGCAAGGGGAATAACTCTTGGCTTATGTTTAATGTTCACTGACGATGTGTTACAAATTATATATGCAGTTTTTTTTTTTCTCCCTCCACAGAGAAATTGCTCTGGAGATCTTACAACAAGAAGAAGTTGGCTCTTTCATTGTACGAGACAGCACCACCCACCCAGGATGTTATGCCTTATCGGTTAAGGTGCCGAAATATGAAAATCTGTCGGGCATTTCCCATTATCTTATCCTTAAAACACATCGCGGGGTTAAGTTAAAGGTAAGTAAAGTATAATTCTGCCAAATAAACTTTGTGCCTCTTAACCCTTTCGCATTCAGATTAATCTGTTAAGTGTAATACTTTTTTCACTCAAATCATTTAAAATTAATCATACATTATCTTACAGCTTTGAAGTTTCAATGGCGTGATAGTTTATTCATAGAATGTCAATGTAGGTTAGGTGTGAGAGGCTAGATATGGCCAGTTTGAATGTAAAACATTTAGAATATTTGGGTCGGATATGGCCGGCTTAAACACCAAAGGGTTAAGGTTAGTCAAAGGTTAGGCTTAGATCCAATGGAAAGCATTCAACTGACAGCATTTGCACAAGCAAGCTGTTTTCCAGTTTCTAGTCCTTTAAAATGCTGGGACTGGCATAAATCTGCGAGCTTCGTCCCTTCTTAGTTCTTAAGACTAATATTCAAAATATATATCGCAGTTCACCTATCGCAGTTTATTATCTAAGCTTACATCAATTCCTCTGTGGTGTTGTCTTGCGTTTATAATAAAATAAATATATATATTTCGTTTTTGGATTTGGTTTGCAAGATTCTTTATGTGAGTTCGTGTGTTGAAGCATGTTTTTGTTGTGTCTGGGGAGAGTCATTCTCTTTTAGTGCCTTATTAATAAATATGAAATATTCTAGAAGCGCATTTATGATATAAACCTTAGAATTCATGTGATGAAAAGTGTGTGTGTATACATACACACACACACACACACACACACACACATATATATATACATATATATATATATATATATATATATATATATATATATATGTGGAGACGCAATGGCCCAGTGGTTAGGGCAGCGGACTCGCGGTCGGAGGATCGCGGTTTCGATTCCCAGACCAGGCGTTGTGTGTGTTTATTGAGCGAAAACACCTAAAAAGCTCCACGAGGCTCCAGCAGGGGGTGGTGATCCCTGCTGTACTTTTTCACCACTCTTTCTCCCACTTTCTCCTGTTGGCCTGCTCGCTTAGCCAGCAGGGTGGCGTCGTACGAAGGCTAAAACAATGCGAACGCATTGTGACCAGCGATGTGTAGCAACATCTGATGGTCTGGTCAGTCACGTGATCACGTGATATATATATATATATATATATATATAATATTAATTAGAGACAAAACCACTATTTTGCAAAACAAACAAGGAAAGACTTAATCAATACATAAAATTTTAATAAAAAGTAAAAAAACCGCCATTGATTAAGTCTTTCCTTGTTTGTTTTGCAAAATAGTGGTTTTGTCTCTAATTAATATTATATAATATTTTACTATAACATTGGATTTAATCCTAAATCTGATTTTTTCCCTGTAAATTTGGATTTATTCCCTAATATTTATTATATATATATATATATATATAGGGAGAGTTTACGAAAAAACAAAAGACAGGTGGTGTACAAAACAAACAGATGTATTAGTATAATGCTCAGGAATAGAAAAAAGTCTTTTACGTTTTGAGCCTATGCTCTTCTACAGAAAGGGACGCACTCACCTTTTTTTTTTTTTTTTTTTCTTGCAGGGACTTGATAAGGAATGGCCAAACCTGGCATCGCTGGTTACTCACCATACAGTCATGCGGGAGATGTTGCCCTGCACACTGAAGCTGCCTAGAAACTCTCAGAATCCTACTTTCAAAGATACCGACAAAGACGACAAGGACGAAGATCCTGACTATCAGCGGTTATCAGACTTTTCAACCATGATGGCTGACCTCAAAATGTAGCCATCCATGGATACAATGTTATATTTCAAACACACAAGCACACACACAACCTCCCCCCCTCCTCATTTTCATTATAATTATTATTGATTATTATAAAAAAAAAAAAAAATCAAAAAAACACTGGTGGATTGGCAGAATCGGAAGAGCACTGAACGGACAAAATGCCTTGTGGTATTTAGTTACGGTCCTCTTTACGATCCATTTTTAATTTTTTTTTTGTTTTTTTTTTTTTCTTTCTTTTGTCTCTGTTCTAAGTTCAAATCCCGCTGAGATCAACTTTGCCTTTTATTCTTCAGAGGAGCATGGGGATAGGGTTCAATACAAGTACAAGGGGACAGCAGGGTTGAGGTTTACTCTGACTGGTGCATTTCGACTTTCTCATTACCTGCCCTCACAAAAATCTGTGGCCTCGTGCCTATGTAAAAAAAAAAAAAAAAATCACCATTAATATTATTATTGTTATTTTTATTATTATTATTATATTATTATTATTATTATTATTAAAGGCGGGGCAAGCTAGCAGGGTCATTCACATGCTGGATGAAATGCTTGGCGGCATCTCGTCCATCTTTTACATTCTGTGTTCAAATCCCGCCGAGGTCGACTTTGCCTTTCATCCTTTCGGGGGTCGATAAAATAAGTACCAGTCGAACACTGGGGTTGATGTAATCGACTTAATAACCCCTTCCCCCAAAACTACTGCCCTTGTGGCAAAATTTGAAACCATTATTATTATTATTATTATTATTATTAAAGGCGTCGAGCTAGCAGAGTCATTAGTATGCTGGATGAAATGAGTTCAAATTCTGCCATGGTCGACTTTGCCTTTCATCCTTTTGGGATGAAATAAGTACCAGTTGTGTACTGGGATCAATGTAATCGACTAGCCCCCTCCCCTCAAATTTCTGGCCTTGTGCCTATAGTAGAAAGGATTATCATTATTTTTGTTACAAAGGACCATCTATTGGCAGAACCTCTTAGGAACATGGGGCAAAATGTGCTGTGCTGTATGGTTACCCCCACTTTTAGTCTATTGTTTCGAATCCCCCCACCAAGGGGACAGCAACTGCTTTTATTTTTCATCTTACTGAGGGGAGATCGACAACAAAAAAAAAAATGAAAAACACAAAGTACCAGTCACGCACTGGTACAAACACAGTTGGAGTGTGGGGCATCGTAGGGTTGGGGATTGGGGGTGGTCGATTTAATCGACTGTGTCCCACCCCCACACTCCCATCCCCCACCATACCCCCCCCCCCGCTTTGTGACACCCCCAGGAAAGCCACACATGGCCTTATGTCATTTGTGTCAGTGATGGAAATAATCATCATCATCATCATCATCATCATCATCATCTATCATTACTATTATTATTAGTATTATTATTATTATTATATTATTATTATTATCATATTTCGTTTGTCGCTACGTTTTGAGTTCAAATTCTGCTGAGGTCAGCTTTGCTTTCCATCCTTTCGGGGTTGATGATATAAGTACCAGTTACACACTGGGGTTGATGTAATCGACTATTGCCCTCTACTCCCCCAAAATGCTCAAGGCCTTGTCCCTAAAGTAGAATAATGATAATAATAATTATTATAATAATTATTATTATTATCATCATAGGCGCAGGAGTGGCTGTGTGGTAAGTAGCTTGCTTACCAACCACATGGTTCCGGGTTCAGTCCCACTGCATGGCACCTTGGGCAAGTGTCTTCTACTATAGCCCCGGGCCGACCAAAGCTTTGTGAGTGGATTTGGTAGACGGAAACTGAAAAGAAGCCTGTCGCATATATGTATATATATATATATATGCGTGTGTGTGTTTGTGTGTCTGTGTTTGTCCCCCTAGCATTGCTTGACAACCGATGCTGGTGTGTTTATGTCCCCGTTACTTAGCGGTTCGGCAAAAGAGACCGATAGAATAAGTACTGGGCTTACAAAAGAATAAGTCCCGGGGTCGAGTTGCTCGATTAAAAAGGCGGTGCTCCTACATGGCCGCAGTGAAATGACTGAAACGAGTAAAAGAGTAAAAGAGTATCATTATTATATTATTATTATTATTAAAGGCGTCGAGCTAGCAGAGTCATTAGTATGCTGGATGAAATGAGTTCAAATTCTGCCATGGTCGACTTTGCCTTTCATCCTTTTGGGATGAAATAAGTACCAGTTGTGTACTGGGATCAATGTAATCGACTAGCCCCCTCCCCTCAAATTTCTGGCCTTGTGCCTATAGTAGAAAGGATTATCATTATTTTTGTTACAAAGGACCATCTATTGGCAGAACCTCTTAGGAACATGGGGCAAAATGTGCTGTGCTGTATGGTTACCCCCACTTTTAGTCTATTGTTTCGAATCCCCCCACCAAGGGGACAGCAACTGCTTTTATTTTTCATCTTACTGAGGGGAGATCGACAACAAAAAAAAAAAATGAAAAACACAAAGTACCAGTCACGCACTGGTACAAACACAGTTGGAGTGTGGGGCATCGTAGGGTTGGGGATTGGGGGTGGTCGATTTAATCGACTGTGTCCCACCCCCACACTCCCATCCCCCACCATACCCCCCCCCCCGCTTTGTGACACCCCCAGGAAAGCCACACATGGCCTTATGTCATTTGTGTCAGTGATGGAAATAATCATCATCATCATCATCATCATCATCATCATCTTATCATTACTATTATTATTAGTATTATTATTATTATTATCATATTTCGTTTGTCGCTACGTTTTGAGTTCAAATTCTGCTGAGGTCAGCTTTGCTTTCCATCCTTTCGGGGTTGATGATATAAGTACCAGTTACACACTGGGGTTGATGTAATCGACTATTGCCCTCTACTCCCCCAAAATGCTCAAGGCCTTGTCCCTAAAGTAGAATAATGATAATAATAATTATTATTATTATCATCATAGGCGCAGGAGTGGCTGTGTGGTAAGTAGCTTGTTTACCAACCACATGGTTCCAGGTTCAGTCCCACTGTGTGGCACCTTGGGCAAGTGTCTTCTACTATAGCCTCGGGCCGACCAAAGCCTTGTGAGTGGATTTGGTAGACGGAAACTGAAAGAAGCCCGTCATATATATGTATATATATATATATATATGCATGTGTGTGTTTGTGTGTCTGTGTTTGTCCCCCTAGCATTGCTTGACAACCGATGCTGGTGTGTTTATGTCCCCGTTACTTAGCGGTTCGGCAAAAGAGACCGATAGAATAAGTACTGGGCTTACAAAAGAATAAGTCCCGGGGTCGAGTTGCTCGATTAAAAAGGCGGTGCTCCTACATGGCCGCAGTCAAATGACTGAAACAAGTAAAAGAGTATCATTATTATTATTATTATTATTATTAAGATGTTGAGCTGGCAGAATTGTTAATGTACCGGAAAAAATGCTAAGCGTCATTTCCTCTGTCTTTACATTCTGAGTTCAAGTTCTGCTGGTGTCAGTTTTGCCTTTCACCCTTTTGGGGGTAGATTAAATTAAGTACCAGTCAAGTACTGCGGGGGTCAATGTAATCGACTGTCCCCACTTCTCCGAAATTACTGCCCCTCTGGCAAAATTTTTAAACCACTATTATTAGGCCCCTGTGCCTATAGCAGAAAGGACTACTACTACTACTGCTACTACTACTACTACTACTAGTACTACTGCTACTACTACTACTACTACTGCTGCTGCTGCTACTACTACTACTACTACTAGTACTACTACTCCTACTACTACTACTACTACTACTACTACTACTACTACTACTACTACTACTACTGCTGCTGCTACTACTACTACTACTACTACTACTAGTACTACTACTCCTACTACTACTACTACTACTATTACTGCTAAAGGTGGCAAGCTGGCAAGATCTTTAGTACACTCGATAAAAGCTTAGGGGTAGTGCCGTCTTGCTTTTTGTTCCAAGTTCAAATTTTTGCCAATTGTTGACTTCTGCTTTCATCCTTTCTGGGGTGGGGGTGGGGTGGGGGGTCTGAGTCGATAAAATAAAGTACCAAGCAAGTACTGGGGGTGGGAGGTGGGGGGAATTGAAGTAATCGACCAGCTCCCTATCTCCATCCCCTCCCCCATTACCCCCGCCCCACACACACACGCACGCAAAAAAAAAAAAATTTCAGGCTTCGTGCCTATAAGAGGAAAAAATTATTATTATGATTAGAATAATAATAATAATAATAATTATCATTATTATTATTATTTCACAACCACATAAATGTCAACTTCTTGTTTACTTTCCCTACACCGCCATCACCACACCCTTCACTTGTCTATCCCCTATTCCCTTTCTTTCTCTCTCTTCAGCTGGCAGAATTGTTAGAACGCTGGGCGAGATGCTTACTGATATTTTGTCTGCCTATACATTCTGTGTTCAATTCCCACCAAGGTCGACTTTGCCTTTCATCCTTTCGGGGTCAATAAATTAAGTACCAGCAGAACACTGGGGTTGATATAATCGACAGGCGCCCTCCCGCCAAATTTCAGGCCTTATGCCTATAACGGAAAGGATTATTATTATTATTATTATTAACATTAAGGTGATAAGTTGGCAGAATTGTTTGCGTGCCAGGCAAAAACGCTTAGCAGCACTTCATCTGTCGCTATGTTCTGAGTTCAAATCCCACCATGGTCAACTTTGCCTTCTATCTCTTCAGGATTGATAAAATAAAGTACCAGTCATGTGCTGGAGTCAAACTAATCCACTTGCCCCTCCCCTGAAAACTGCTGGTCTTGTGCCAAATTTTGAAACCATTATTGTTACTAGTATATCATCACCATCATCATCATCATCATCATCGTCATCATCATCATTATCAGAGTGGTAGTTTGGCAGAATCACCAGAGCATTGTGGGAAAACGCTTTGCTGTGTATTTTCTTGTAGTTCTCTGTGTTCTGAGTTCAAATCACGCCAAGGCCAACTTTGCCTTTCATTCTTCTGGGAGTTGATAAAATAAAACACTAGGGTTTGGTAAAATAGTACCAGTCAAGTATTGGGGTCGAAGGTACCGACTAACCCACCAGCCCACTCCTCTCCCCCTCCCCTCAAAATTGCTGGCCTTGTGCCCGAAGTAGAAACAGTTGTTATGGTCAGGGCAGTTGCCGAGGAGATTCATTAGAATACTAAACAGAATGAAATGCCTTGCATTATTTCTTCTGGCTGTTTGTGTCACGAGTTCAAATCGCATTGTAGTCATCTTAGTTTTTCATCCTTTTGGGGGGTCAATCATTAAAGTACCAGTCGAAGTACTGGGATGGATGGAGGGTATCTGGTATCGACTAAACTCCTATCCTTAAAACTGCTGGCCTTGTGCATAAATCAGAATCTATTATTATTATTATTATCAAAGGCAGCGAGCTGGCAGAAACGTGAGCACACTGGGCGAAATACTTACATTGCGTTCTGAGTTCAAATTCCGCTGAGGTCGACTTTGCCTTTCATCCTTTCAAGGTCGATAAATTAAGTACCAGTTCCGCACTGGGGTCAATGTAATCGACTTAATACCTATGTCTGTCCTTGTTTGTCCCCTCTATGTTTAACCCCTTGTGGGTAATAAAGAAATAGGTATTTCGTCTGCCGTTATGTTCTGAGTTCAAATTCCGCCGAGGTCGACTTCGCCTTTCATCCTTTCAAGGTCGATAGATTAAGTACCAGTTATGCACTGGGGTCGATGTAATCGACTTAATGTCATTCTTTGTCCCCTCTATGTTTAGCCCCTTGTGGGCAATAAAGAAATAAGAATCATTAGCACACCAGATGAAATACCTCATGGTATATTGTCTGCATTCACATACTTCTGGGGTCGATAAATTAAGTACCAGTTATGTACTAGGGGTCGATGTAATCGACTTAATCCCTTCCCCCCAAATTTGAGGCCTTGTGCTTCCAGTAGAAAGGATCATTATTATTATTATTATTGCTTTGGCGGCAAGCTGGTAGAATGAGCACACCAGACAAAATACTTTGCCACACGTCACCTGTGTTTATATGTTCAGGGTTCAAATTCTGCCGAGGTCGACTTTGAATTTCAACCTTTCGTGGTCAGTGAAATAAGTCCCCCACCCCACCACCACCCAAAACTGCTGGCTTAGTGCTAGAATTTGAAACTATTATTATTATTATCATTAATGTAGCAAGCTCAATAGGCGCAGGAGTGGCTGTGTGGTAAGTAGCTTGTTTACCAATCACATGGTTCCGGGTTCAGTCCCACTGCATGGCACCTTGGGCAAGTGTCTTCTACTATGGCCTCAGGCCGACCAAAGCCTTGTGAGTGGATTTGGTAGACGGAAACTGAAAAGAAGCCCGTCGTATATATGTATATTTATATATATGCGTGTGTGTGTTTGTGCGTCTGTGTTTGTTCCCCTAGCATTGCTTGACAACCGATACTGGTGTGTTTATGTCCCCGTTACTTAGCGGTTCGGCAAAAGAGACCGATAGCATAAGTACTGGGCTTACAAAAGAATAAGTCCCGGGGTCGAGTTGCTCGATTAAAGGCGGTGCTCCAGCATGGCCGTGATCAAATGACTGAAACAAGTAAAAAGAGAGTAAGCTGGCGCAATCGTTAGTCTCTGGACAAAATGTTTAGCGGTACTTTGGCCATCGCTACGTTTTGAGTTCAGATTCCACCAAGGTTGACATTGCCTTTCATCCTTTTGGGGGGGGGGTCAATAAATTAAGTACCAGTTACGTACTGGGGGTCGATGTAACCGACTGTCCCTCTCCTTCAAAACTGCTACCCTTGTAGCAAAATTTGAAACCATTATTATTATTATTATTATTATTATTATTATTATTATCATTATTATTATTATTGTCAGGGCAGTGGTTTGGCTGGATCGTTAGAGTATCAGAACAAGGATGCGTTTCAGTGTTCGTTTTGTTTACCTATTGCTCTGCGTCCGAATCCAGCCGAGGTCAGCTTTGCCTCATATCCCCTTATAAGGTCAATAAAATTTATAAAACACACGGGATACATACTGGGACAGTGTGGCTATGATGGATTTAATTGATTAACTAGCGCCTCCTTTCAGAATTCCTGGCCCTTCAATCTACGTTAGAAACATTATTATCATTGTTGTTGTTGTTGCTGTTGTTATTGTTGTTGTTGTTGTTGTTG
The DNA here is from genome assembly GCF_006345805.1 of Octopus sinensis. Classification (NCBI taxonomy): domain Eukaryota; kingdom Metazoa; phylum Mollusca; class Cephalopoda; order Octopoda; family Octopodidae; genus Octopus; species Octopus sinensis. The sequence goes on from NC_043022.1 coordinate 19,254,947, forward strand.
TTGTTACACCTACACCCCCGCCCCAAGTCAACTCTGGTCAATCAGACGAGCAGACAAAAGCAAAATCTTGGATCAAAGACGTTCCAACCGTGACCATCCCATCGGTTTTCATTTAAAAAAAGAAAAAAATTCTGTTGTCTATCATGGACCACATTGTTCTGTTTTACTGATGTGTCCTTCTTTATTTTAAAGCTGTAGCATGTGATGTGGCTAGTGTTTCTAGCTGGATAAGCTTAACCTTGTAGGGTTACTTTAATTTTTTTTGTTTTTCTTTGTTTTTATCTTGCAGAGGGGGTTACTTGAGGGAGATGTGGGATGAGACAAGGAGATTGTGATTGTGATGGTGGTGGGTCTTTAGTCAGTGTGTGTGTGTGTGTGTGTGTTGATTCTTTCCCTGGTTGTAAACAAAAACATTTCTTTGCTGCTAATGTCTTTGAGAAATGTATGAAGACCACCACATCATCTTACCACTGTCACCACCACCACCTCAATAGTAATAGATTACACCTAACATCAAAATAACGTTGTTGTTGCTGCTGTTGTTGTTGTTGTTGTTGTTAAGGAAGTGATGTGGCATATTTGATTGGTCAGTTCGATGTCACTTAGTTACGACTCTTTACATCATAGGTTCAAACCCTGGCAAGCCTGAATTTGACTTACTTCCTACTGGCGGGTCCCATCAAAAAAAATTTAAGAACCAGTCAAACATATTTTGGTTTACTAACTTTCTCCCCACCACATACACTTACATATATGGCGCAGGAGTGGCTGTGTGGTAAGTAGCTTGCTAACCAACCACATGGTTCCGGGTTCAGTCCCACTGTGTGGCACCTTGGGCAAGTGTCTTCTGCTATAGCCCCGGGCCGACCAATGCCTTGTGAGTGGATTTGGTAGACGGAAACTGAAAGAAGCCTGTCGCATATCTGTATATATTTATGTTTGTGTTTGTGTGTCTGTGTTTGTCCCCACTAGCATTGCTTGACAACCGATGCTGGTGTGTTTACGTCCCCGTCACTTAGCGGTTCGGCAAAAAGAATAAGTCCCGGGGTCGATTTGCTCGACTAAAGGCGGTGCTCCAGCATGGCCGCAATCAAATGACTGAAACAAGTACAAAAAAGAAAAACAAAATATGTTGCTGTCAGCCTATGTAAGAAACCACCACCACCATTATTATTATTATTATTATTATTTTACTTCATAGAGCTCTTAGTTTTACTTAATCTGGTTGATTCTGTGAGAGCAGACTGGAACTTGTTGTCAGAGGTCTCACAAAGTCTTTTTCTGCAAATTATAAGGTTTTTATAAGCATTTTTGATTAGCTTATTATTATTATTATTATTATTATTATTATTATTATTATTATTGAGTGAGAGAACAGTTCATGCCATCAAAGTGACACTGGTGGGGTACAAATATACGAAGCCCAATATACCCATCATGACTACCCGTCTGATAAGGGTACACCAGGCACATGCATCACAACCATATGTGCGCGACATGGTGATCTCATATCAAGATAAACAGCACATGACCTTGCAGGTGGGGCCCAGTTAGAATTTTCTTCAGGTTGAGTAGCCCAGAATAAGGGTTGTTTAAGGATGTTGAATGAAACACCTATGTTTCCGCTCAAAAGGTCCCTGAATAAGGGTTGTTTAAGGATGTTGAAAGAACCACCCATGTTTCCAGAGGTGAATTATTCAAACCCCAAAGAATCCCTCTCAACACATTATTATTATTATATTATTATTATTATTATTATTATTATTATTATTATTACTATCATCATCATAAATGCAGTGAGCTGACTGAGTTGTTAGCACATTGGACGAAATGCTTAGCTGTATTTCACCCGTCACTACATTCTGAGTTCAAATTCCACTGAGGTCTACTTTGCTTTATATCCTTTCAGGGTTGATAAAACAAGTACCAGTTGAACACTGGGATCAATGTAATTGACTCATCCCTACCTCCTCCCCCCAAGCCGCACTTGTGGCAAAAATTAGAAGTAATAATAATAATAATAATAATAATTATTATTATTATTATTAAGGTAGTGAGCTGGCAGAATCATTAGGACACTGGACAAAATGCTTAGCGGTATTTCGTCCATCTCCGTTCTGAGTTCAAATTCTGCCAAGGTCCACTTTGCCTTTCGTTCTTTTGGGCTCGATAAAACAAGTACCAGTTGAACACTGAGGTCGCTGAGGTAATCGACTCATCCCCCTTGTAGCAAAAATCACTCTTCACTACATTCTGAGTTCAAATTCCACTGAGGTTGATTCAGCCTTTCAGCCTTTCAGGGTCAATGAAACAAAGTACCAGTGAAGTACTGGGGTCGATGTAATCAACTTACCCCCTTTCCTCCAAAATTTCAGGCCTTATGCCTATAGTAGAAAAGGATTATTATTATTTATGGAAGGAGACATACATCATAATTTACCCAACTTGGAACTAGAATTACATACAGTTCTTCTTGGTGAGCCAAAATGTTTAAGGTTTACAAAGATGTACATGTTGTCCAGCAGAAAAATATTTTTAAAAAAAAAGCATGCCTAGAGGTGTTTGGTGGGGCAGGGGTGATTAAGGGGATTGTTCCAGCTTCTTCACATACGTTTAAGGTTAACAAAAACATATTCAGTTAGAATTCTCTTTCACCTCCTGTATCACTCCACCCACCCCTCACTTTCAACACAGTCTCACTGGATCCCTCTCTCCTTCTCACTCTCTCTCTCTCTCTCTTCGTCTCCAGGCCCTTCTTCTCTTTCACTCCCTCTACCACTTGACCTCTGACCCTCCACCCCAAAATCTAGTCATTAAACAACATATTTTGTTTGTTTTTAAATTTTGTTCTTGTTTTTCTTTTTTTTGTTTTGTATTTGTTTGCTTTCTTATTTTTTGATATTTTTTAGCTGTGTGGTTTTTTTTCATTCCTTACTCATCAAGGGAGAGAATGCACACATGTGTTGGCATACATATTACATATATGCATACATTTGCATATACATATATACATACATATATTTATAAATTCAAACATATAAGGGATGGCCATAATAGGACATCCGACTCACTAGAAAGAGCAGCTAAACTCCAAACCACTAATAGTTGTAATTCTGAAATGGAAAGAGAAATAAAAACGTTTACCCCTTTCATCTCTGGACTATGCATAGTTTCGGCAATCTTTTGTAAATAAAATTAATTTATTTACCACTGGCGTTGCCTCGTCTGCAGAAAAGCCAAGGACTACCATATATTCATGAGGCGGTAACAAGTATGCCTCGAGTCTATATGCTATAAATTTTCAAAATCCACCGCATTCGCGCGGTTTTCTCAGCAGTAAATATAAACTGCCGATTTAATTTCAAAATTAGCCAAAAAATCATTAATTAATAAATTTTAGGGTATACATATATTTATGCATATAGTATAAATATATATGTAAATTCTTTTGTATGGCCAACAAGTAGTGGGACACTGCAGTAAAAGAAGACCCTTCCTTTGGTATAAGAGTAAGTTGAAGCAATCACTAAAGACTCTACAGCTTAATTTGACATCTTGGGAAAGTTATTGTCTAGATCAGTGCTTTTCAAACTTTTTGCGGGAGCAGAACCCCAAGGAAACATTCCACTGGCTCGAGGAACCCCTGTGCAATAATTTAATAGTCTTATGCACACATAGGCGCGGGAGTGACTATGTGGTAAGTAGCTTGCTTACCAACCACAAGGTTCTGGGTTCAGTCTCACTGCGTGGCATCTTGGGCAAGTGTCTTCTACTATAGCCTCGGGCCGACCAAAGCCTTGTGAGTGGATTTGGTAGACGGAAACTGAAAGAAGCCTGTCGTATATATGTATATATATATATATGCGTGTGTGTGTTTGTGTGTCTGTGTTTGTCCCCCTTGCATTGCTTGACAACCGATGCTGGTGTGTTTATGTCCCCGTTACTTAGCGGTTCGGCAAAAGAGACCGATAGAATAAGTACTGGGCTTACAAAAGAATAAGTCCTGGGGTCGAGTTGCTCGATTAAAGGCGGTGCTCCAGCATGGCCGCAGTCAAATGACTGAAACAAGTAAAAGAGTAAAAGAGTATATCTGCACAGGAGAATTAAAAATTACTGCCGATTTTAGCAGTTTTGTAACTTCTTGTGGAACCCTAAGGTTCCGCAGAACCCTGGTTGAAAACCACTGGTGTAGATCAATTTGCGTGGCATAAAATATGTTATAATGCAGCAAAACAATTTGAGCTAAAGAAGCAGAACAATGAAACAATTGTATCCTACAATCAACAGTCACATTTGTCCGATCCCAGGCAAAATGAAAATCGTCAATCTCCCCATTGTGACTTCATAGCAAAATCCTTACCCGGACTTAAATTACATTCACACATCCATCGCAAATAGATGCTGCTTCTTTTATTTTCAAAGTTGTTCCCCCATCTTTATTGTTTTTTTAAGCCCTCTCCTTCAAATGCTCATACATCGAAATTGACAGGAGTGACCATCATATATAAATTTGAAGTGTAAGATATGACTCCAGAGACTCATGTGGCTATCACAGAAAGCCCCTTTAACTGATTACTATATGGTCCACATCTATTTGTCTTTCTATCTATCTTTCTATCTAGATGTACACACACACACACACACATATATAGATAAAAAGTAAGGAGTGTGTTGCATCTTATCAATAATGGCACAAAATTGCACTCAACACAGGCTCATAACTGTGACCTTCTGTGTTTGTTCTCCATTTATCTGTGCATTTAATATATTTTTCTCTTCTATATATATTACTATATATATTAGGCGGTGAGCTGGCAGAAACATTAGCGTGCCGAGCGAAATGCTTAGCGATATTTCGTCTGCCATTGTGTTCTGAGTTCAAATTCTACCGAGGTCGACTTTGCCTTTCATCCTTTCGGGGTTGATAAATAAAGTACGAGTTACACACTGGGGTCAATGTAATCGACTTAATCCATTTGTCTGTCCTTGTTTGTCCCCTCTATGTTTAGCCCCTTGTGGGCAATAAAGAATTATATATATATATTACTATATATATGTTTGACTTATATATATATATTACTGTATATATGTTTGACATATATATGTATGTATGTATCTATCTGTATATACGAAGATTTAGGATATTTTTTTCAGCACATGTCCTTTTATATGGCTCAGATTACTCCCTCGAGAAGTCTTAACCAGCTTCTGCCAGCATGGAGGATTCAGTTGCAATAATAATAATGATGATGGTGATGTGTGTGTATGAGTGTGTGTGTACATATACATACACATGTACACATGAGCACATAGATGCAAAACAAGGTGGAGAAAATAGTACTCAAACACCAAAAGTAGAGTAAAATGTTATTTTATTAAAGTTGAGTAACCTACACAAAGTGTTACTCAGAGTTTCACACAAACAGTTCATATCAGACATTCTCAAGCATTCAGCACAATATAATAGTTTATATGTATATGTGTGTATATCTACATATATATATATATGTGTATATATATATATATATATATATATATATATATATATATATATATGGCCCAGTGGTTAGGGCAGCGGACTCGCGGTCATAGGATCGCGGTTTCGATTCCCAGACAGGGCGTTGTGAATGTTTATTGAGCGAAAACACCTAAAGCTCCACGAGGCTCCGGCAGGGGATGGTGGTGATCCCTGCTGTACTCTTTCACCACAACTTTCTCTCACTCTTACTTCCTGTTTCTGTTGTACCTGTATTTCAAAGGGCCGGCCTTGTCACTCTCTGTGTCACGCTGAATATCCCCGAGAACTACGTTAAGGGTACACGTGTCTGTGGAGAGCTCAGCCACTTACACGTTAATTTCACGAGCAGGCAGTTCCGTTGATTCGGATCAACCGGAACCCTCGTCGTCGTAACCGACGGAGTGCTTCTATCTATCTATATATATATACACACATGTATATACGTACATATATATACATATATATATATATATATATATATATATATGTATATATATATATATATATATATATCAACTAAGGTTGCAGAACAAACAAATGCAAGGTCATCCACATAACATTTCATATCTTGAACATTTAATCATAGAATATACATTTATGACATCACGGAAGATGAAACATAACTCATCTGTACAAGTATATAAGAAAGTGCGAGAAAAATGTGTGAATACAGTTCATCACGGTTAATGTTAATACTTTAGCGATTAAGAAATATATATTTTTTAAAAAAAACATTACAACACCTAGAAAATAAATAAAAAAAATTTTTGTTGTTTTTGTAAAATCTCAGAAAATAATTAAAAATTCACATTTTTTATCAAATTATTTTGTTATATTTGTCTATCTATCCAACTGTAAACATTTTAAATATTTCACAAATATAACAAAATAATTTGATAAAAAATGTGAATTTTTAATTATTTTCTGAGATTTTACAAAAACACCAAAAATATAGTATAAAGTAATATATCAATATATAGGAATATAAAGATATCTAAAAATATATATATATATATATAGGAAGCGTATAAATAAGTAATATATAATATATAATGTAAAAATAAAAGTTCATCGTTTAGAAAATCTTTTAAAAATTACATTTCAAATAAGGGAATCCTATAGTTAAAAACCAGTGTCCAAGCAAAAAAGAGGAAACCATACTTACATTCCCTATGGCCATTTCAGGGGTACATTACTGTATTTAAAGCACTAGGGTGCATCACAATAATAACTCCTTCGTCAGGGGATGACCTTGCATTTATTTGTTCTGTAACCTTAGTTTGATATATTTGTCTCATGCAATTGAGCACTTCTATAGCAGTCCTATTAAACATTTTGTTCCTGATAAGAAACAATCACTGTATTATTGATATATATATAATATATATATATATATATATATGTATGTATGTATACATACACACACACACGTTGATATATTTCTATATACAGACAATCAAGTGTGCATGCACACTCACATTCACATACGCATCAAACACACACACACACACACACACACGCATATACGCAGCTTGCTTTGCAATCATATAATCTTGTCTTTGGTCCCACTGTACAGCACCTATGTCTTCTGCTATAGCCCTCAGCTTGACCAATGCCTTGTGAGTGGATTTAGTAGATGGAAACTGTATGGAATCCTGTCATTATATATACATACATACATCTGTGTGTGTGTGTGTGTATACGTATGTATGTATAACCTGACATAGGTGCCTTGTGTTACCACCACTGTGACCACTACTCCCACCATAGCCCCTTCAGGTCCAGCAAAAGATGCGTCTGGTGCTAATAATCAAATGCTGCTGCCTTTATTTTCCTTAATACAAGTTGACCCCTTTTTCAACTAATCAGTTGACCTTAATCTCCATTTTGTTGTCCCACTTATTTGGTTTTGCTCTTTTCACTGTTATCTTCTATCTGCCCCTCTCTTTCTCTTACACTGCAATCATTACCCCCTATACCCCCATCTTCTTGTTATCCCTGTATTTTTATTATTGTTGTCCTTCTTAACCCTAGTTGCTCTTTCTCCATTGTTAACATGCCCCGCACTCCTCTTCAGTTTTTATTTTCTCTTTTTAACCCCTTCACCATTTTCCTAACCCCATATTCTTATTACCCCTATCTTTATTATTGTTCTTGTTACCATTCTACTGCTGTTACATATTATCCCTGTTCTGTATCATACTTACAAAGTTTATCCCATTTCCCTCCTCCCATCAACTATGGTTCATCTTAACCCAATCTCTCTTGTTAACTCTTTGACTGTTATCCCTTAACTATAGCCCCACCCTGTTAGTTATTTCACCTATATTGTTGTTCCTTGCTCAGATGTTATCCCACAGCTCTTGCCTCTTTCTGATGTATATGTTAACCCCACTACCGGGTATTCAACAGCTGCCTGTAGTTAATGTTTCTGTTTCAGTAAAAACTATTGTATTTTTACCATTGTGGTCTTACACATTGGTATATTCCTAAGGGTCTCTGGTGCATCCCTGGGGTACTCATGCTATATTTTACGGTGGGTCGGGGGGTTGTATATCAGGTACAGATTTTGCTGTTTTGGGTGTTGTCTGAATACCCAAAGGATTTCAGAAGTAGAAGTTATTGTAATTGTCAGGGATAAATATATCCTTTATTTGTGGATTAACAATGCTACCAATGGTTTCATTCAGAAACTTCACAATTTTTCAAGTATTCCACTTGTTGATAGACTGCCTCCATGCTGGATGAGATTGTATAAAAGAGTGTATATGTATATATATATGTGTATGTATATATATAATATATATATATAATCATATCAAAGGGAAATGGAATTTAATTAAATTTAAAATATTCAATCAAAATTTACATTTCCAGTGGTCTAACATGCAAAAGAAATTAGTCAAGAAGACTATATATTAGTTATACGATATAGTGTATATTTATACACATAAGGAATCCACTTAGTGTGAGATTCAACACATTAGAGAGAACCTAGATTCCTTATGTGTATAAATATGCACTATATCGTATAACTTATATATATATATATATATATATATATATATATAAGTTATACGATATAGTACATATTTATACACATAAGGAATATATATATATGCGCAGAAGTGGCTGTGTGGAAAGAAGCTTGCTTCCCGACTACATGGTTCTGGGTTCAGTCCCACTGTGTGGCATCTTTGGTAAGTGTCTTCTACTATAGCCTTGGGCTGGCCAAAACTTTATGAGTGGACTTGGTAGATGGAAACTGATAGGGGCCCATCATATATGTATGTATATGTCTATGTGTGTGTGTGTCTGTGTTTGTCACCCCATCACCATTTGACAACCAGTGCTTTGGTGCACTGATGTTCTCATTACTTAACAGTTCGGCAAAAAGAGACTGATAGAATAAGTACTAGGTTTCTGAAAAGAATAAGTTCTGGGGGTCGATTTGTTCAACTAAAAGACCTTCAAGGTGGTGCTCCAGCACGGCTGCAGTCACATAACTGAAACAAGTAAAAGAATAGAATGAAAGATTGTGTGTATATATATATATATATATATATATATGTATGTATGTATGACTGAAATGAGTAAAAGATAAAAGATATATAAATGTAAGTTAAAGAAAGACTAGTGGATAGGAGTCACATAATTGACTTCATTAGGTTACAGCTGTTTCAAAGTGCACTCACAGTTGAGGGTTTGAGCAATATCTTATAGTTTTCTTGGTGGCATTACAAATAAAGTATATTTTTATTTCGGAAAGCATCGCATGACTATGTTCTCTTGTCATTCATAAATTATCATTGCTCTCTGTACCTGCCCTATACCTTCTCTGTACCTGTTGAATGCTCTACACTAACAACTTGTTATTAGTATCACTATGCCTAAATGAATCTATCTATCTACCTGTCTATCTATAAATATATATATATATATAGATATATAGATAGATAGATAGATAGATACACACATATGTATATATGTACATATTTAAATATACACACACACATACACAAACACACACATATATCCAGATACACATACACACATATATTTGTGTGTGTGTGTACATATATACATGTGTGTGTGTATATATATAAACACACACATGCTCACACCCACACACACATACATACATTTTAGTTTTAAGACACTTCTTGCAGATGCTCTGGAATGCCTCATCAGCAATGTTTCTGCTGTCTCACAGTAGTTTCAGGCCTTTTGACATCAGACCCCCTTGCATCCCAATAACAGCCCAGCCAGCTGCTGTTCTTGCACACCCCATACGCTTTCCCAAAAGTCACACAGTGGCCTTCTCTGATGGAACTTATAGCCCTCCTCTTTGTGAGAGAGAGAGAGGTGGGTTACATATGTTCTGCTACTGCCCATTGCACTACAGCAGTGCTCCACAAACTTTTATTGCTTGTAGTACACTTACATGTTTTCTAAAATTCAGCAGCATGGCTGCGTGGTAAGAAGCTTGCTTCCTAACCACATGGTTCCAGGTTCAGTCCCACTATGTGGCATCTTGGGCCAGTGTCATCTACTATAACCTCAAGCCGACCACAACCAACCAAAAGTGGATTTGGTAGATGGAAAACTGAAAGACTCTTGTCGTGTATATATATACATACATATGTTTGTGCGTGTGTGTGTGTATGTTTGTGTCTGTTTGTCCCCACACCATCGCTTGACAACTGATGCTGGTGTGTTTACGTCCCTGTAACCTAATGGTTCAGCAAAAGAGTCCTATATAATAAGTACTAGGCTTACAAAGAATAAGTCCTGGGATTGATTTCTTTGACCAAAGCCGGTACTCCAGCATGGTCGCAATCAAATGACTGAAGTAAAGGGAAAGAAGAACAAGCTGTGACAAGATACTGTGATAGCCTGGGCTTCCGAGGCCCACAGCTCTTCAATATCCTTCCGAAGAACCTGAGGGACCTGCATGGGGTGGATGCAGATGTCTTTAAAATGAAACTGGATCTCTTCTTGTCAGGTGTCCCAGATGAACCAACTTCACTGCAGGAGGTGCAGATGAGGGCAGCTGCATCAAACTCTCTCATGCACCAGATGGCAATTGATAAAAAGCATTCGTGAAGTAAAATCATGTAGTAACACCAAATGGCGGTGCCCCAGCATGGCCACAGCTTGTGAGCTGAAACTAAATAAAATAAAATAAAAAAAAAAAAGCTCACCTGTACAAAAATGTAACTAAACATACATGAAAAAAAATTATATCCAGGTGACACTGTGGCACACCTTGCATCATCTCGTGGCACACCGGTTGCAGAGCACTGCTGTACAGCAATTGTGGCTAAGATAAGGGCTACATTTTTTTTTTGTTGTGTCTATGAAATAAAGTGCACACCAAAGGGTAAAGAAGCCAGCAGTTGTGCTTATATATGTAAAGGGTACAGGTAAATCCTATAATTAAGTATGTTTCTTGAGCCGCTGTGGGTATGTATTGAGGTACATCAAGTTTTAGGGTGGATGTCTCTAATAAAAGGTAAACAATCATGGATGTCTCTAGATGTTACACATAGCCGTAGGAGTGGCTGTGTGGTAAGTAGCTTGCTAACCAACCACATGGTTCCGGGTTCAGTCCCACTGCGTGGCATCTTGGGCAAGTGTCTTCTGCTATAGCCCCGGGCCGACCAATGCCTTGTGAGTGGATTTGGTAGACGGAAACTGAAAGAAGCCTGTTGTATATATATATATGTATATATATATATATATATATATGTGTGTGTTGTTTGTATGGTTTATTGGCAGCTGAGTATTATATAGTGTTATATACAGATACATACACACACACACACACACATGCATATATATGTATGTGTGTGCATGTATATACATATATATGTATATATATATATATATATATGTATATATATATATATATATATGTATAATATATATAGTATATATATATATATATATATATGTATACATATGTATATGTATACATGTATACATATGTATATATATATATATGTATATTTATAATGTATATATATATGTATTATATGTATATATATATATATATGTAATATATATATGTATATATATATGTATATATATATGTATATATTATATATATATATATATATGTATATATACACACACACATATACACTCAAGCATATGTAGGTTTGTATTTTTTTTTTTTTTTCATTATTTACCTCCCTTTGGTATCCTCTCTAACATCAGTAATTCGTTCATCTTCTCCAAACATTCTCTCATCTTAGGCAGTCTCCTCGTCATCCCATTTGAAACATCACCATTCACATCCGTTCACCCCTGTTTTCGTCAGTTGCTACTAGTTTTTTACTGCTACTGCTTTCCGTGATCACAGTTTAAGGCTACCCCTTAAACCTCCAAGTTCCGACTCGTTTTTTTTTTTTTTTTTTTTTTTGTTACATTTTTTTGCTGTGGTTGATGGAAATAGTGCAACATTCAGGTACTGGAATCAATTTAACCCCTTAGTATTTAAACCGGCCATATCCGGCCAAAATAGTTAATCTGTTTTATGCTCAAACTGACCAGATCCAGGCCCTCACACCTACCCTACAATGTTATTCTACATCAAGTAATTACACCATCAAGATCTTGAAGATATGAGATAATGCTTGATTAATTCAAATCAATGGGAATCAATAGGCATTATGTTTGATAGAATAACCTGAACACTAAAGGGTTAATCGGTGACCCCCTGATAACCCCCAAATATTAAGGCCACTGTGCCAATGTTAAAACTATTATAAAACCATTACTAAAAGAGTGGTGGATTGGTAGTTAGAGGCATGATATCTTGCGGTATTTAATTGCTTTCCTTTACATTTTGAGTTCAAATTCCACCAGAGTTGACTATGACTTTCCTTTTTCCGGCAGGGGAAGGATTTCATAAAACTAAGTACCAGTTATATACTGAGGTTGATTTAAGTGACTGTTCCCTCCCCTCCCGCCACAAAATGAATGGCCTTGAGCCTGTCTTAAAGAAATAAAAGTAACTGTCCTTAAAAGGGTATATTTAGGAAGGGGTACTTTATGATCCAAAAACGTGATGTAATTTGAGGGTGGGGGTTGAGTGGACAGTATGATTTTGGAGGGTGGTGGGGAGGGGGGGAAATTATTTTGTTGTTTTCTGAGGGGGTTTTTTTTTTCTGATTTTCTTTTGTGGCCCTGAGGGCAAAACTCTGCCATTCAAATTTGATATATAACAACAGGATATATATATAACAGCCAGATGGCGTACCTTGTGAAATACATACACACAACAAAAAAAAAGAAAGAAAAGAAATGAAGAAAAAACAAAAATGAAATAAAATATGAATATATGAAGAAATGAAGAATTAAATGAAAAGATAAATAAATAAATAAATAAAAGTAATTTGGACTGAATAATATTGATGAAGAAGAAGAAGAAGAAGAAGAAGAAGACAAATCTGTTGTCTGTGTGTCATTATAGATTCACCATAGGTGTTTCTCTTGTAATAGTTCTGTTTCAGACTTGAAAATTGTCAACATCCCATCTGCATATATATATATATATATTATATATATACATACATACATACATACATATATATACCCACACATGTATATATATATATATATATATATATATATATGCACATATATATATACATATACATATCTATGTATATATGCATATATATATATATGTATGTATGTATGTGTGTATGTATATATATTTGTGCATATGTATATGTACAAATATAGATATATATGTACAGACATTGATATACATGTGTACAGATATAGACGTATATGTATGTATCAGGTATCTGTACTGATTACATATATATATATACACACATATATATATATATATATATATATATTTATTTATAAATATATGTATATAAATATATATATGTATATATACTATATATATAAATATATACATGTATATATAAATATATACATGTATATATACATATATATATAAATATATACATGTATATATATATAAATATATATATGTGTTATACTATATTATACATAAATATATATATGTGTGTATTATATATATAATATATATATGTACATATACATATATATATAAATATATATATGTATGTGTATATATATATATATATATATAAATATATATGTATGTGTATATATATATAAATATATATATATATGTGTGTATATATATATATATATTATATATAAATATATATATATGTGTGTATATATAATATATATATATAAATATATATATATGTGTGTATATATATATATATATAAATATATATATGTGTGTATATATACATATATATATATATATAACTATATGTATCTATATATATATAAATATATATATGTATATATATATACATATATATATATATAAATATATGTACTATATATATATATATATATTGATATATGAATATAAATATATATATCTATAATATAAAAAGTTAAATCTGCTTACAATATTGTTTGTCTTTTTTTCTCGTTGCTTATTTTATGTACTATTGTTTATATTTTCTCTTTTTTCAGTCACTGGCAGGAATTGAACTTAGAAATACAGGGGAAAAAAATAACAACACCCCATCAAATAAAGCATTGTCACTTGTGTACTGGACCCAGTTTCCCTTCACTGATCAAACTGAGTTTCATCCAGTGTCATAGTACAGGCAAGACCCAGAAGCTGGGTGCGTTAACTTCGCTTCACTGTAAGATAGAAACCCCTTCAACTACTATTTAGTCCCCCGCCCCTATAATATAGGCACATGACTTAGTCGTTAGGGTATTTACCTCATGGTCATAAGGTCATGAGTTCAATTTCCACCAGTGACGGGTTGACTCCTAGAGCAAGACACTTTATTTCACGTTGGCTCAGGCCACTCAGCTGGCAAAGGTGAGTAATAACTGTATTTGAAAAGGGCCAGCTTTGTCACATCCTGTGTCATGCTGAATCTCCTCAAAAGCTATATTAAGGGTTTATGTTCTATGGAGTACTCAGCCACTTGCACGTTAATTTCACAGGCAGACTGTTCCAGTGATTATTGGATCAATGGAAACCACAAAGATCTGTATATCTTCATCATCATCATCATCATCATAATTGTTGCCATATTCACCATCGCTATAATCATCCTCATCGTCATATTGTCGTCATTATCATCATCACTGTCATCATTGTCATCATCATCATCGTCATTGCCATCATCATCACCGTCATCATCATCATCATCAACATCATTATCATCATCATCATCTTGTCGTCATTATCATCATCACTGTCATCATTGTCATCGCCATCAGTATCATCATCATCGTCATCATCATCATCGTCATCATCATCATCATCACCGTCATCATCTTCATCATCATCATCATCATATTGTCGTTATTATCATCATAACTGTCATCATTGTCATCATCATCACCACCATCAGCACCTTCAGTATCATCATCATCATCATTCATCATCATCATCATCATCATTCATCATCATCATCATCATTCATATATATATATGCTTAGGCCGACTGAGTACAGCTGGAGGCTCTTCCTGTCACCAACTCTTATCCTCCCTTATCAAAACATGTTCATACTAAAGATTGGGAATGAAGGAGCCTGTCTGCCTGACAGAGGCATTGATAGTAGTGAAATCAAGGCAAGAAGGCAGTAATACATGCACACGTAGACAATCACTCACACACATACACATAGAGGCGCACTCCGTCGGTTATGACGACGAGAGTTCCGGTTGATCCGATCAACAGAACAGCCTCCTCGTGAAATTAACATGTAAGTGGCTGAGCACTCCACAGACACGTGTACCCTTAACGTAGTTCTCAGGGATATTCAGCGTGACACAGAGAGGACAAGGCCGGCCCTTGTGAAATACAGGTACAACAGAAACAGGAAGTAAGAGTGAGAGAAAGTTGTGGTGAAAGAGTACAGCAGGATCACCACCATCCCCTGCCGGAGCCTCGTGGAGCTTAGGTGTTTTCGCTCAATAAACACTCACAACGCTCGGTCTGGGAATCGAAACCGTGATCCTATGACCGCGAGTCTGCTGCCCTAACCACTGGGCCATTGCGCCTCCACATACACATGTGCATACACACACATAGAATGTGTGTGTGTTTTCCAGCCACATACTTCTACAATACACAAAACATTCTAATTCTTGTTTTAATACAGTTATTCTTTTTATCTGTTTCAGTCATTTGACTGCAGCCATGCTGGAGCACCACCTTTAGTCGAACAAATTGACCCCAACATTCTTTGTAAGCCTAGTACTTATTCTATCAGATTCTTTTGCCGAACCACAAAGCTCATCATCATCATTGTTCGACCGTGGTCGAGACAATGGAATTTACCATGCTACGCCAGACTTCACGGTCCATCATGGCATTACGGAGGTCCTGTTGCTGGATGCCTGTATCCCTGGAGATTACATCAGGGTAGGAGAGTGTGCGCCCTCTGGTATTGTGAGTAGATGGTTTCCAGAGGAGAAGAGTAGAAAATTCCTCGTTTTCAGCTCTACAACAATGTCCAGCAAACTGGACTCTCCTACCTTTCACAAGAGATGACACAGGTGATAGTTTCCCATATATTTGCATTTTGGTTGGATGGCGCTTCCACGAGAGATTTTGAGCTCCCATAAGGAGGCGAGTGTAGGTTCCATCCAACCGCCTCTCAAGCTTCTTTGATAACGTCCAGGTTTCTGAGCCATATAGTAGAATTGGTTTGACTGTGGCTTTGAAGATTTCAAGTTTGAAGTCTCTACCACAAAGCTACAGGGATGAAAACACACCAACATTGGTTGTCAAGTGATGGTGGAGGTACAAACACAGACACCAACGCCAGAAATCCAGGATCTGGAATTATCCAGTAATTTTTTGCTAGTTTTATTTTGTCTTTTTGTCTTCTCTACTGGTGCTGTATGAACATTTAATGTGGTTTTAGAGTCAGATCTTGGCTGCTATTTTCAGCATGGCGGTATCTCGTAGATACCCTCAACTATAATTTTAATAATAATTATTACCTTTGAAGGTTCTTATTTCCATGCTGGCCACTTGATAAGATTGATATTTAATTTAAATTAACGATCTTATCCTTATTCATATATATACACGACAGGCTTCTTTCAGTTTCCATCTACGAAATCCACTCACAAGGCTTTGGTTGGTCTGAGGCTATATTAGAAGACACTTGCCCAAGGTGCCACGTAGTGATGACTGAATCCAGAACCATGTGTTTGGTAAGCAATCTACTTACCACACAGCCTCATTCCATCAAGGATTTATGGGGGTCCCACTGAGTAGAATAGGAATCAAAGGGGTCCACAGGTAAAAAAAGGGTGAGAAAACACTGGTGTAGATCTTCCAGCAGAACTCCTTTAGCGAGAAAGGACGAGAACAGTTTATGCATCTCATGGCATGAATGAAGTTGCGTAGTGGACAAGACTAAAAAGGATGAAGATAGAAATCTTCCTTTTTGAGCAGATCCTCATCAACTTAATTCAGGGTTGACTTGAAAATGAAAGGGAGGATAGGGCCACCCAAGGCGGATTGGTCTGACACGGAGTGGTATTAGGGCCACAACCCGGCAGATGGTGCTCTGGTGAAAATCCTCGGAGTGTCTGTTTCGGCAACCAGCGACTCCTCGGTCGTTCTGTCTCTGCATCTGCGGACAATCTGCGGCAAACAGGATGTCTCTACATGCGGGATTGCTGGGGACCGCTTGTGAAATCCACATATTCCCACAAAACTTTTTCCATGAATCCTCAATAGCGAATACAATGGCAACATCGGCCTGCGTCGATGGAACCGTGACTGGCTCGCTATCTCCAGTGAACTGGCACAGGACTGTCATGCGTGGGCTGCCATGGTTCGAGATGCCTCGAGAGTGGTAGAAGCCGACATGACCCACCCAGAGTGAATGTCGCCACAAGTACAAGTAAGTAAATTAAAACCTTCCATCAAAATTCCATGTAAAGTTTTGTCCCAAACACCATCTTAATAATGGCAAAGCTATTTTACGAAATTCTTCCTTATTTTCGAAACTAATTGAAACAAAGACAAAGTATTTCAACAGAAATATGGTAAGAAACGGGTTGAACGAGACAAGTTCAGAAACACCAAATACCTTTTGTTATTCGAGAGAATCCTGCCACCGAGGAATTGTGAGTGCTGCTGTCTTCGTTTCTATTGAATTTAAACTCTGTGTAATTGCTGATCATACTTATCTGAAATGATAGATTTGAAATATTGTTAAGATAACTCAGCTCTTTTACTCTTTTACTCTTTTACTTGTTTCAGTCATTTGACTGCGGCCATGCTGGAGCACTGCCTTTAGTCGAGCAAATCGACCCCGGGACTTATTCTTTGTAAGCCCAGTACTTATTCTATCGGTCTCTTTTGCCGAACCGCTAAGTGACGGGGACGTAAACACACCAGCATTGGTTGTCAAGCAATGCTAGAGGGACAAACACAGACACACAAACATATATATATATATACATATATACGACAGGCTTCTTTCAGTTTCCGTCTACCAAATCCACTCACAAGGCTTTGGTCGGCCCGAGGCTATAGCAGAAGACACTTGCCCAAGATGCCACGCATTGGGACTGAACCCAGAACCATGTGGCTGGTTAGCAAGCTACTTACCACACAGCCACTCCTGCACCTATTTGAGATCTGATTATGAGTTGCCTCAGTTCCTTGTCAAGGGGTTGGTGTCGTTTGTCCGAGCATTTTCTGTTTGTGTCAGTGTCCTATGGTGGAAGTAGGGCGGGTAGGAGAAACACTAAATCCTTTCTTTGCTCAAACCTCATTTCAAGTCAATCAATCAATTGATCGTGGAGGCACATGGCCTGGTGGTTAGAGCAGCGAACTCGCGGTCGAGGGATAGTGGGTTCGAATCTCAGACCGAGTGATGTGTGTGTTTATGAGCGAAATATCTAAGCTCCACGCGGCTCTGGCAGAAGGTAATGGCGAACTTCTGCTGACTCTTTCGCCACAACTTTCTCTCACTCGTTCCTCCTGCATCTTGCAGCTCACTTGTGACGGACCGGTGTTCCGTCCAGGTGGGGAACCTATATGCCAAGGAAACCGGAAAACCGGCCCTTATGAGCCAGGCGGGGCTCGAGAAGGAACAAACAATCAATTGATCTATCAATCAACCAAGTTTAAGCACAAGTTTAATAAAGAGTTTCTACTGCTTGCCTTTGTGGAGGCGCAATGGCCCAGTGGTTAGGGCAGCGGACTCGCGGTTTCGATTCCCAGACCGGGTGTTGTGAGTGTTTATTGAGCGAAAACACCTAAAAGCTCCACGAGGCTCCGGCAGGGATGGTGGTGATCCCTGCTGTACTTCACCACAACTTTCTCTCACTCTTACTTCCTGTTTCTGTTGTACCTGTATTTCAAGGGGCCGGCCTTGTCATTCTCTGTGTCACGCTGAATATCCCCGAGAACTACATTAAGGGTGCACGTGTCTGTGGAGTGCTCAGCCACTTACACGTTAATTTCACGAGGAGGCTGTTCCGTTGATCGGATCAACCGGAACCCTTGTCGTCGTAACCGACGGAGTGCCTCCACTACTTGCCTTTTCTTCAAGCCAGGTATATCCTCTCAGCAGGTCATTAACATTTTTGGTCTTAATTAATTAAGAGAGTCACTTAGCATTCTCCACTGACGATGCGAATATGGAGCTAGTACTGCAGAGGAATAGAATGGTCAGCAGTCATACACTACACCCACTTGTAACTGTAAGATGTACCATTGCCATGAGTATCATCATCATCTTCAACATGATCACTACTACCACTGTCTCCACCATCATTACCATAATCCTCCTTAACATCCAATTTCCACGATGGAATGGGCTTGACAGTTTGACAGGACCTGAAAAGATGGCTGGGTGGTACATCATGCACCACTGTCTACTTTGGCATGGTTTCTTATTTCTTTACTGCCCACAAGGGGCTAAGCATAGAGGGGACAAACATGGACAGACAAAGGGATTAAGTCGATTACATTGACCCCAGTGCGTAACTGGTACTTAATGTATCGACCTCAACAGGATGAAAGGCAAAGTCGACCTTGGTGGAATTTGAAATACCTATTTCTTTATTACCCACAAGGGGCTAAAAACATAGGGGACAAACAAGGCAGACAAAGGGATTAAGTCGATTACATTGACCCCAGTGCATAACTGGTACTTAATTTATCGACCTCAAAAGGATGAAAGGCAAAGTCGACCTTGGTGGAATTTGAAATACCTATTTCTTTATTACCCACAAGGGGCTAAAAACAGAGGGGACAAACATGGACAGACAAACGGATTAAGTCGATTACATCGACCCCAGTGCGTAACTGGTACTTAATTTATCGACCCCGAAAGGATGACAGGCAAAGTTGACCTCGGCGGAATTTGAACTCAGAACGTAACGGCAGACGAAATACGGCTATGCATTTCGCCCAGCGTGCTAACGTTTCTGCCAACTCGCCGCCTTAATAGTTTGATAGCCATAGAAACCATGCTAAACCATACTTTGGCATGGTTTCTATGGTTGCATGACTTTCCTAATGTCAACCACTTTACAGAGTGTACTGAGTGACTTTTTCGTTCATGGCACCAGCACTAACAAGGATCACCTTATAACTCCAAGGTTAAGGTCCAAAAGAAGCCCTTATAACTGAGGGAGGATAGAAGAGGGAGTGGGTGGTGATTTTAGGCAGGAGGATGAGTGATTGTATTTTAGAGGGGAAACAAGTGAAATAAATAGGGGACAGGGGATAGGTAAGGGATTAGCTACAGGGTTTAGAAAAAGAGGAGACAGAGTTGAAAGGCGAGAGGGTGGGTTGTGTAGTGAGCATGGTGGTGGCGAGGGAGGGTAAAGTCGAGGGCTATCCCTCATTATAAGTATGTTCCAGAAGAGAACATGGAGTAAAGTTGGCCCCACTGAAAGTGTGAACCAGTCATTTTGAAGTATGAAATTCTCTTCCATGAAACATGCAGCCTGACTCCCTATCATCTCTACATGTTTTCACTTTAACATTCAGGTTTCTCGGTCAAATGTAATGCTTATTTACTCTTTACTCTCTTTTACTTGTTTCAGTCATTTGACTGCAGCCATGCTGGAGCACCGCCTTTAGTCAAGCAAATCAACCCCAGGACTTATTCTTTGTAAGCCCAGTACTTATTCTATCGGTCTCTTTTGCCGAACCGCTAAGTAACGGGGACACAAACACACCAGCATCGGTTGTCAAGCAATGCTAGGGGGACAAACACAGACACACAAACACACACACACATATATACACATATACGACGGGCTTCTTTCAGTTTCCGTCTACCAAATCCACACACAAGGCTTTGGTCAGCCCGAGGCTATAGTAGAAGACACTTGCCCAAGGTGCCACGCAGTGGGACTGAACCTGGAACCATGTGGTTGGTAAACAAGCTACTTACCACACAGCCACTCCTGCGCGTATTGATTCACATTGTTTTGAAATAAACATAGATTATGTCATAGCTTCAAGATTTCGATGGCGTGATGGTTAATTGCTAGTATGAGATTGTAGGTTATGTGTGAGAGGTCAGATATGGATGTTTTGAGCATAAAACGGAAAATATTGGGGCTGGATATGATATGGCTGTTTTAAATGCTAAAGGGCAAAAGTAGGTTAAGAAAATATATTTACTTCATTGATTTTCAGAGATTCATTCTTAAAATGGAGATTTATGCTTGTGATTTCCAAGTTTTCATACGTCTTCAGATTAAAATACTTAATATAGCTATCTCCATATGTGCAGAAATTCCTCCATTTCAAATGTCTGGTGAAAGAAGATAACGTGCCTTGGATTATTTCTACGGAGAAAGTTCGTTCATGTTCTTCAGGAGAAATAACTTTCAACAGCCAGTTCTTGCCTGAAATAAAAATTTAGAAAATAGGACTTTTAGTCTGTGTGTGTATACATACACACAAGCATATATGCATTCACACACACACACATGTATATACAGGGTATCCCAAATTTCATAACTTTACTATAACATACAGTATGGGGTAGACGAAGACTTATAGATAAATAAATAAGTAAATAATAATAAGGGAGGAAGCGCTCTGTCGGTTACGACGATGAGGGTTCCGGTTGATCCAAATCAACGGAACAGCCTGCTCGTGAAATTAACGTGTAAGTGGCTGAGCACTCCACAGACACATGCACACTTAACGTAGTTCTCGGGGATATTCAGCATGACACAGAAAGTGACAAGGCCGGCCCCTTGAAATACAGGTACAACAGAAACAGGAAGTAAGAGCGAGAGAAAGTTGTGGTGAAAGAGTACAGCAGGGATCACCACCATCCCCTGCCGGAGCCTCGTGGAGCTTTTAGGTGTTTTCGCTCAATAAACACTCATAACGCCCGGTCTGGGAATCGAAACCGCAATCCTATGACCGCGAGTCCGCTGCCCTAACGACTGGGCCATTGCACCTCCACAAATAATGATAATGATAGTATACTACGGGTACTATAAGTGAGACAGAATTTTTTCAATTTTTCCAAAGCAAAATATTTTTATATTTCAAACAATTATGACATGACCATATTTATTCGATATGCCATTCCTAATGCCAACCACTTTACAGGGTGTACTGAGTGACTTTTTCGTTAAAGTGCTACTGGAAGCTTGAAAATGCAAAGAAGAGAGTTTAGGAGGGAGTTTCAGACAGATCCACCTACGTGACTTAATATCATCCAAATTAGAGATGAGTTTGAACATGGAACTCTTCAGAATGTCTACAAAAAATATGGCTCCTCCGTGGATATGGAAGAGCCCTACAAAGCAAGAATGTATACACAAGACATATTGTCAGGGTTCAAGAAAATTGGTGCCAGGAGTTATTAGACAAAAATTTGATATTGAAAGTCCAACTTGATTTTGAAATGCTCTTTCAATTACTTTAAATATTACAAAGAAATTAGTAAAATAATTTGGTTATCATTCAGCTAGTGTTAGGAACATAAATTGTGACTAAGGTTTGATGGTAGTTTTTATTCAAAACTTATGAAAACAAGACATTTGTATTACAGAACCAGAGCCGTTTTCATAAGTTTTGAATAAAAAACTTCCATCAAATCTTAGTCACAATTTATGTTCCTAACACTAGCTGAATGATAACCAAATTATTTTACTAATTTCTTTGTAATATTTAAAGTAATTGAAAGAAACACAGAGCATCTCAAAATAAATACAGTAATGAAAGGGTTAAAGGATAAAAATTAGACCAAAGAATAGCCTATACTCTCAAAGAAGATGATCCAAAGCAAAGACTAGAGGTTTCTAATGGAATTTGGAAGCATGTATAGGAGATGCACACTTCCTAATAAAAATTCCTTAAAGTGATGAGGCTAAATTTAAATTAAACGTCTCAACGAACCACAACAGTTGCCTCTAATGAAAACCTGAGAATTCAAATATTAGAGAGAAACATCATGTTAATATATAGGCGCAGGAGTGGCTGTGTGGTAAGTAGCTTTCTTACCAGCCACATGGTTCCGGGTTCAGTCCCACTGCATGGCATCTTGGGCAAGTGTCTTCTGCTATAGCCTCGGGCCGACCAATGACTTGTGAGTGGATTTGGTAGACGGAAACTGAAAGAAGCCTGTCGTATATATGTATATATATATATATATATATATATATGCGTATATGTGTTTGTGTGTCTGTGTTTGTTCCCCCACCATCGCTTGACAACCGATGCTGGTGTGTTTACGTCCCCGTCACTTAGCGGTTTGGCAAAAAGAGACCGATAGAATAAGTACTGGGCTTACAAAGAATAAGTGCCGGGGTCGATTTGCTCGACTAAAGGTGGTGCTCCAGCATGGCTCCAGTCAAATGACTGAAACACGTAAAAGAGTAAAGAGTAAAGAGTAGGTGTTATAGTGTGGTGCAGCCTCTCACCAAAAGAATTAATTAAACCATTCTTTACAGTACTATAACTGATCTCATTAACTTACTGTGACAATCTGGCACATCAAACATTCAAAGGATTTTAAGAACTCCATATTAATTAAACACAAATTTATCAAGTATGTGAATTCTACATATCTCTTTCTTTAAATTTCCTTAATTTCAATTTAAACTATTATTAATCCTGCTTTGAATTCTCACAAAATGATTATCTCCCTTTTGATAGTTGTGACCACCGGAGGGACCCCATATGCTTGATGTGGTTGCTCAATGAAATCTTACTTTTTAGAACTTCACAAGAATATTTCCTTGCATTTTTCCTATTTATGTTAACACAACCATATTCTTCTCCAGTAAGCACCTTTGTCATGACAATCTGAAAAAATTAATTAAAAAATGGTTTTAAGTTAAGTTGATTATATCTATCTATCTATCTATCTCTCTCTCTCTCTCTCTCTCTATATATATATATATATATATATATACATTATATACATACATACATACACACACACACACACATATATATATAATGTGCATTTTTACTCTAACAATAACAAAGACAAAGTAAGGAACAAAAAGAAAGAAAAGCAAACACAGAATTCAAGAAGGTGAAAATACTTACCTTGGATATATTGAAAGGTTTTTTATTGCTTCTGAAGTCTATTTCCACCTCGCTGATGCTTACATTCGGAATATTGGTAACAGCAGATATTGTGGGGAGGTGAGCTAACTTTTGGAATGCTAGACGAGTTTGGTTCCTTGTCTGTGAAGAGTTTGATTTACTGTCACCCATCCCAACAAATATCTTCATTTGTTTTGCACGTTCTATCCGTTTGGATCGAGAAGTTAGTTCTATTCTCCATGTGGAATCTAAAGAAGAAAGAAAAAAAATAGTCAAAGGGAAAAAAAAACAATAACAAACATGGTGTAGTGGTCATCCAAACACACACATATATACATACATATTCATATATATATACATATATATATCCATACATTCCATACATATATATATATATATATATATATATATCAATATATATATATATATATATATATATATATATAAACATATATCTATCTATATATATATACACACACACACATATATGTATATATATATATATATATGCCAGCGCCGCCTTAACTGGCTTCCGTGCCGGTGGCACATTAAAAGCACCAACTGATCGCGGCTGATTCCAGACTCCCTTGGAACCTGTGCCGGTGGCACGTAAAAAGCACCCACTTAAATTTTCACTGCTTAACTTAAAATGGACTTTTCACTGCTTTCAATCTGTTTGTTTAGGCGATTTGAAATTTTTGTACGCCGTCTCATTAAAATTTTCCTCTCTCTGGGGATTTTGTTCTTGTGTACAGTGGCCTTTCTCTCTGGGACACATTTGTAGCATATGGCTTGCATTACAGACATGAATTGTTGAAGTTTCACGTCGATGTCTGGCGAGGAGAGACATTTAGGCCAGTTTTGTTTGAGGATCTCTTTCTCAATTTGTTTCCAGTTTGCCTTATGGTAGTTCAAGCTGGAAAGATTCTGAGGGTTTCTTGTAGGCTGCATGTCCGTGCTCTCTTTTGGCCCGTACATGGTCAGCTCTACCATGTTGTGATCCGAGAGTAGTGTCGGTGTTACTTTCACATTATGGATGAGATCCATGTCATTTGTGAAGCAGAGATCCAGTGTGTTACTTGCCCTGGTTGGTTGGAGTATTACTTGCTCCATGTACAGGGTGTTGATGAGGTTCAGGAGGGACCTCGCCTGTCCTCGTTCACATCTTGTCATTCCTGGAAGAGAAAGGCCCTCAGGCCATCTGACATTGGGTAGATTGAAGTCTCCCATGAGAAGTACACTTATGTGTTGTTCTAATGTGATTAGAACTTCTTCTATTTTTATAAGGCAGTCTTCAAACTTGCCTACATGGCTTGGGGCATCTGGAGAGCGATATGTAGCACACACAACTACATCGAGTTGCCTTATGTGTACAATTAGTGTGTCACACACCGAGTTTGAGTATGACAAAAGGACCTGGGGTGTGAGGTCCTCACGGATGTACATAGCAACTCCTCCATGACTCCTTTCTTTTCTGTCGGTCCGTAGTACAACATACTGTGGTATGTGTAATTCCGCATCTGCTATGTCCGGTTTCAGGTGCGTTTCCGTAAGTGCTATGCATAAGGCTTGATTGCATGCGACAAAGTCTCTCAGGAACGGGATTTTTGTCCTGTTACTGAGTGTTTGCATTCCTCTGATG
>NC_043022.1:19290720-19330720 GCF_006345805.1 Octopus sinensis
GGCAATAATGACACCATGCATACACACATGCATGTATGCTCGCACAATCACACATACATATACACACATATGCACGTATTCACTCACACACATATGCACACATCCGTTATAATGTATATATATATATATGCGTGTGTATGTGTATATATGCACAGGAGTGGCTGTGTGGTAAGTAGCTTGCTAACCAACCACATGGTTCCGGGTTCAGTCCCACTGCATGGCATCTTGGGCAAGTGTCTTCTGCTATAGCCCCGGGCCGACCAATGCCTTGTGAGTGGATTTGGTAGACGGAAACTGAAAGAAGCCTGTCGTATATATGTATATATATATGTGTGTGTGTGTGTGTTTGTGTGTGTGTGTTTGTCACCCTAGCATTGCTTGACAACCGATGCTGGTGTGTTTACGTCCCGTCACTTATGTTGTGTGTGTGTATGTGTGTGCATATTAATTTCCTTACCTCATCAACATTAATGTTATCAAATTCTACAAAACTTGGCTTTGTTGCATCGTCTAATTCAAATTCAGTGTTGAAACACTTTTGATCCTTTTCACTTGTTAGGTTTACATATTTAACCTTGTCCAAAGAAATGCGAACCGAATTGAATTTCTTATAAGAACAAAGTGTTATGTTCCACATTGTGGCCTGGGTAACTGGAAAATAGTTGAAAAAAAAAAAACGATACAGAGAAGATTAGTATGGCCTCTGCACAAGGATGACATGCAAATTCGCGAAGTATTTCATATTTTTAAAAACATTTGAGCGAGGTTGTTGCCAGTGCCGCTGGACTGGCTCCTGTGCAGGTGGCACATAAAAAGCACCATTTGAGCATGGCAGTTGCCAGTACTGCCTGACTGGACCTTGTGCCGGTGGCACGTAAAAGCACCCATTACACTCTCGGAGTGGTTGGCGTTAGGAAGGGCATCCAGCTGTAGAAAACCATGCCAAATCAGACTGGTTCATGGTGCAGCCTTCTAGCATACCAGCCATGTCAAACCATCCAGCTGTAGAAAGTCTGCCAGATCAGATTTAAAACATCAAAAGCCTTTTACAATGTGACTAGTTATACTGGTATTCTATTACTGGCTACAGCTGGAAGTTGTGGGCATGTCCCACCCCAGTTATACAAGGAAAATTAGAGTAAGGTGAAGGTGTGGCTATGTGGTAACAAGTTTGCTTTCTAGCCGCTTGATTCCATGTTGGGTCCCACTTTATTGCACCATGAGCAAGTGTCTCCTATTATAACCTTCGCCTAACCAAATCCATGTGAGTAGATTTTGTGGACAAAAACTGGAAAACCCCATTCAGTGTGTGTGTGTGTGTGTGTGGTGTGTGTGTGTGAATGTGTGTATGTGTATCAATAAGCTCATAAAAAACGAAATTTAAGGGCTGTCTGACTGGCTCTTTTGCCAGTGGCACGTAAAAAACACCCAGCACACTCTGCTGAGTGGTTGGTGTTAGGAAGGGCATCCAGCTGTACGAACCTTGTTAAATCAGATTGAAGCCTGGTGCAGACTCCTGTCATGCCAGTCGACAGTCATACCGTCCAACCAATGCCAGTATGGAAAGCGGACGTTAAATGATAACGATGATGATGATGATGATGATGATGATGATGATGATCACACACACCACACATACACACCACATAGACATGACAGCAGTAAATAGACATCCCATAAAACATTGTGTTATGGTTATTTTAACTTGGAAGGGTTCATGTTTTTTTATTAATTGACACTTTTATGTTTCAAGTTCTACATGTGACTTTTAAATCATGCCAAGTACAAAACCAGCTTTAGAACTGTCCGAATTTCAAAGAGGCCATATTATGGGTCAATCTAAAGGTGTAAAACTGTAGAAAACCTTGGGATCCTGCTTTCTACAGTAAATAGGGTGATTGTGCAATTCACCAAAAAGGGGAAACCCCATCACCTCACCCAGGTTGACCAGGGCCCTCTGACAGAAGCTCTCACTTTGTTTAGAGAAGTGTGGAAGATAATCCTTGTTGCAAGGCCTCTGACATAGCAGAGCAAGTTGATGTCAGTCCCAGAACAGCTGTCAGGTATCTCCACAAACTTGGTTCCTGTGGCAGAGCAGCAAGAAGGAAGCCACTTCTTCAACCAGCCAATATCAGACCAAGAAAAGACTGGGCCAGGAGATAGTGGAAATGCCACTAACATTTTGGGACACTGTCGTATTCTCTGATGACTCCAGATTTGCTGTGTTTTCTGACAGTGGTCGAGTGTAGATCTGGAGACTGTGATGAAGAATTTAATGGGAAAAAATTGCAACAAACAATGAATATAATATCTATTCTACGACGGTGCGGAGAGCAATTTGGAGCAATGAATGATCAGAGTTGGCGGAGTGGGAGGGAAACATAAACTCAGATAAATATGTGTCCATATAGCAGAAAGGAATCCTTCCAAACTTCTCCAGAAGTGAAAAGAAGATTCATTTTTTATTGAAGATGGTGCTCCTCTTCACACAGATAAAAAGACTCAAGATTGGTCGGAAGAGAGTGGAAAACACAGGTGAGGCAAACGAAGCTTTAACCATACACACCTGACCACAATGATTGCACAAAAGAATAATAATAAAGAAAACTTACGTAGTAAATAAGGGAAGATTATGACTAAAATACTCCAATATGAAAGAAGCAGCATGGCAGAAGTTGGAAGGAATTGGTTAGTCTTGAGAAATGGTGATTTTTCTTTTTTCCTTTTTAAAGGTCTTTCGCAAAGCAGTTAGAACTTCTATATCAAATATTCTTAGAGATGAATTATCTTTAATTTCTTTCCATTCATCTGTTCAGCTGTTTTATAAACTGCAAAACACAAAAACAGAATATTGTCACATGTCAGTTGATATTTCAAACCATTGAATACTTCTTGTTTTATAATTCTTACCATGTCAAATTCCTGTGTTTATGGGTTGTGGGGATGACAAAATTGAAGGTTCTGGACAATATTTAATGCTTTTCTTAATGATTTTTTTTCTAATGTTTGGACACAATATTATTATAGCATCAAAGCTATTAAAATATATTAACTGGCTTCTAGGACATTACTAAAAACTGAATAATTGATACTATATATATATAATATATTATATTAGATTAGAGATAAAACCACTATTAGGCAAATCAAACAGTGAAAATCATAAACCAATACATAGAAATAAAATTAATTAATAAAAAATATATAAAATATAAAATTCTAATTTTTAATATTTAAATTAAAGTTAAAATTTTTTAATAGTTATTTAAATTAATAATTTATATTTATAAATTTTCAAATATATATGTGTATATATATATATATATATATATATATATATATATATATCTATATATATATATATTTTATTATCATTTTATTTATTTATTTATTAATTTTTTTAAAAATATAACTATCAAAAAGTATTAGAAGTTTAATATAAGATAAAGAGTAAAACCACTACGATCGTTTCATGCCCATTAACCAATTTGAATAACAATAATTTAAATTCAATTAATAATTTGAATTATGCTTATAGTCAATCTTCAGGTTAATTATAATATTTAAATAAATAATCAGAAATATTTAAACAATATTTTTTAAGAAATAAATAAAATAATATATATAAGATATATAGATAGTTAATTTGCTATAGCGTTCGTTTAAGATTGTTTGTTTGTTTTTTGCAATTAGCTATTTCATCTTTAATATTTTAATATTTTTATTAGTAATAATGAATAATTAACTTATTAGGTCTTTATTATACGTGCATATATATTTATTTATAGAGATAATTTTAGATCTTAATTCTAATATTTATATACATTTATATATTTTCATTGATAATTTATATATTATTCAAATATTATATATTTAATAATATGAATAGTAATTTTTTTTGTAAAATATTTATATTAGATATTGACTATAACTGATATTAGATTATTTGTGGGTTTCTTACCTTAAAAATTAATACTTAAAAATCAATATTTAACATTATAATCGATTGTATGACATAATCATAATCGTTAAGTTTCTAGTTTGATAATAGAGTTTTTTATAAGAAAAATTATTATTTTATTTATTTCTTAAAAAATATTGTTTAAATATTTCTGATTATTTATCTAAATATTATAATTAACCTGAAGATTGACTATAACCATAATTCGAATTATTAATTGAATTTAAATTATTGTTATTCGAATTGGTTAATGGGCATGAAACGATCGTAGTGGTTTTACTCTTTATCTTATATTAAACTTTTAATACTTTTTGATAGTTATATTTTTTAAAAAATTAATTGATAAATAAATAAAATAATAAAAAATATATATATTTAAAAATTTATAAGTATAATTTATTAATTTAAATAATTTTTAAAATTTTAACTTTAATTTAAATATTTTAAATTTTGAATTTTATATTTTATATATTTTTATTAACTAATTATATTTCTATGTATTGGTTTATGATTTTCACTGTTTGATTTGCCTAATAGTGGTTTTATCTCTAATTTAATATAATATTTTAATATAATATATATATATATATATTATATATATATATATATATATATATAATATATTATATATATATATATATATTTTATATTTTATACTTTAAAATTAGATTTAATCCTAAATCTAATTTTTCCCTCTAAGTTTGGATTTACTCCCTAATATTATTATTATTATTATATATATATATATATAGTGTGTGTGTGCGTAGGTATGCCTAATTTCAATGATAATTGTTATTATAAACTATTTTTATTAATGTTTTTCTTTTATTTAATTATCTTATATAATTAACTATTTTCTACTTCTGAACTCCCCTTCAATTCAGGTATGTAGATTCCTATTTTGTTCTGTACTGGCAGGTGTGTATATGTATCTTTATACCTGTATACATCTGTGCTTGCCGAAATGTATACACTTGTCGTTTCTGCATAAACGTATGAATTCTCGTCTGTGGAACACAAATTGGTAAAATATTCCTGAAAGTTCCAAAAAATAGAAAAGTTATGCAACTGGCTGTTATGGGAGTGGTGGGGTGAATAAGAGGAGAGGGGGCAGGTTTGCGATGGAAATAGAGGCGGGGGGGAGCCGGACGAAGTGCATTAACTCTGGCAGTGAGGCTCGGCTTGGAGTGTGCGGGTTAGGAGGCAATGGAAGTAGGCAGGCTGTTACGGGAGTGGTGTAGTATGAAAGGGGACGAGCTGGCAGAATCGTTAGCACGCCGGGCGAAATGCTTAGCGGTATTTCGTCTGCCGTTACGTTGTGAGTTCAAATTCCGCCGAGGTCGACTTTGCCTTTCATCCTTTCGGGGTCGATAAATTAAGTACCAGTTACGCACTGGGGTCGATGTAATCGACTTCATCCGTTTGTCTGTCCTTGTTTGTCCTCTCTGTGTTTAGCCCCTTGTGGGTAGTAAAGAAATAGGTATTTCGTCTGCCGTTACGTTCTGAATTCAAATTCCGCCGAGGTCGACTTTGTCTTTCATCCTTTCGGGGTCGATAAATTAAATACCAGTTACGCACTGGGGTCGATGTAATCGACTTAATACCTATGTCTGCCCTTGTTTTTCCCCTCTGTGTTTAGCCCCTTGTGGGTAGTAAAGAAATAGGTATTTCGTCTGCCGTTACGTTGTGAGTTCAAATTCTGCCGAGGTCGACTCTGCCTTTCATCCTTTCGGGGTCGATAAATTAAGTACCAGTTACGCACTGGGGTCGATGTAATCGACTTAATACCTATGTCTGCCCTTGTTTTTCCCCTCTGTTTTAGCCCCTTGTGGGTAGTAAAGAAATAGGTATTTCGTCTGCCGTTACGTTGTGAGTTCAAATTCTGCCGAGGTCGACTCTGCCTTTCATCCTTTCGGGGTCGATAAATTAAATACCAGTTACGCACTGGGGTCGATGTAATCGACTTAATACCTATGTCTGCCCTTGTTTTTCCCCTCTGTGTTTAGCCCCTTGTGGGTAGTAAAGAAATAGGTATTTCGTCTGCCGTTACGTTGTGAGTTCAAATTCCGCCGAGGTCGACTCTGCCTTTCATCCTTTCGGGGTCGATAAATTAAATACCAGTTACGCACTGGGGTCGATGTAATCGACTTAATACCTATGTCTGCCCTTGTTTTTCCCCTCTGTGTTTAGCCCCTTGTGGGTAGTAAAGAAATAGGTATTTCGTCTGCCGTTACGTTCTCAATTCAAATTCTGCCGAGGTCGACTCTGCCTTTCATCCTTTCGGGGTCGATAAATTAAATACCAGTTACGCACTGGGGTCGATGTAATCGACTTAATACCTATGTCTGCCCTTGTTTTTTCCCTCTGTGTTTAGCCCCTTGTGGGTAGTAAAGAAATAGGTATTTCGTCTGCCGTTACGTTGTGAGTTCAAATTCCGCCGAGGTCGACTCTGCCTTTCATCCTTTCGGGGTCGATAAATTAAATACCAGTTACGCACTGGGGTCGATGTAATCGACTTAATACCTATGTCTGTCCTTGTTTGTCCTCTCTGTGTTTAGCCCCTTGTGGGTAGTAAAGAAATAGGTATTTCGTCTGCCGTTACGTTCTGAATTGAAATTCCTTTCATCCTTTCGGGGTCGATAAATTAAGTACCAGTTACGCACTGGGGGTCGATGTAATCGACTTAATACCTATGTCTGCCCTTGTTTTTCCCCTCTGTGTT
Organism: Octopus sinensis; assembly: GCF_006345805.1. Taxonomy (NCBI): domain Eukaryota; kingdom Metazoa; phylum Mollusca; class Cephalopoda; order Octopoda; family Octopodidae; genus Octopus; species Octopus sinensis. The sequence goes on from NC_043022.1 coordinate 19,297,404, forward strand.
TAGCCCCTTGTGGGTAATAAAGAAATAGGTATAAAAGGGGACGAGTAGGAGCAATTCCAGTGGAGTCCGACGTCGGAAGTGGGAGAAGAGAGATAGGAAAATACGAGTTTGCTCTTTTAAAATGTGATGAAACAAGAGGGCAGAACGAGGACGAACTTGGATAAAATGTTTCAAAATTGTTTTGGGTGGAATTCTGTTCTAACCATTCCATATAATTCCTCATGACATTTTTTTTCACTTTTTCTAAGTTTCCAGAAAGTTTTGCGAATTTGTATTCTATTGGCGCAGAAGGCCCAGGAGTGGCTGTGTGGTAAGTAGCTTGTTAACCAACCACATGGTTCCGGGTTCAGTCCCACTGCGTGGCATCTTGGGCAAGTGTCTTCTGCTATGGCCTCGGGCCGACCAATGCCTTGTGAGTGGATTTGGTAGACGGACACTGAAAGAAGCCTGTCGTATATATGTATATATATATATATATATATATATATATATAATATATGTATGTTGTGTATATGTTTGTGTGTCTGTGTTTGTCCCCCTAGCATTGCTTGACAACCGATGCTGGTGTGTTTACGTCCCCGTTACTTAGCGGTTCGGCAAAAGAGACCGATAGAATAAGTACTGGGCTTACAAAGAATAAGTCCCAGGGTCGACTAAAGGCGGTGCTCCAGCATGGCCGCAGTCAAATGACTGAAACAAGTAAAAGAGAGTAAAAGAGTAAGAGTATTGGATCACCAATATTCAACACACAGGAATTCATATTACAGTGAAAAATAAATTTGTTTTGAATTTTTCGAATTCATATTGCTTTAAATCACATTTTAAAATATGGACAGTCCAGATTTTTGGCTTAAATTCCAGTAATTGACCATCAAATGTGTTTATGGGGAGAATGATATTGAAAAAAATCAATACACCAGAGTGACAAACAAGGAGGGCGTCAGGTGGTCGTGAGATGTGCTAAAAACAACAGTCAAATTACCCCTAATCACACGCAAAATATTTTTCCTTTTGCTTTTGCATTTTTGTATGAACTTTCGTGTAAGGAGCACAAATTCGTAAAAGATTTCAGAAAATCCCCCAAAACAGAAAAAAATATGAGGGGTTATAGGCGCAGGAGTGGCTGTGTGGTAAGTAGCTTGTTTACCAACCACATGGTTCCGGGTTCAGTCCCACTGCGTGGCATCTTGGGCAAGTGTCTTCTACTATAGCCTCGGGCCGACCAAAGCCTTGTGAGTGGATTTGGTAAACGGAAACTGAAAGAAGCCTGTCGTATATATATATGTGTGTGTATATGTTTGTGTGTCTGTGTTTGTCCCCCTAGCATTGCTTGACAACCGATGCTGGTGTGTTTATGTCCCCGTTACTTAGCTTACAACTGGGCTTACAAAAGAATAAGTCCAGCATGGCCGCAGTCAAATGACTAAAACAAGTAAAAGAGTAAAGAGTAAAGAGTTATATGGAATGATTAAAGCAGAATTTTGCTATCATTTAGCCATGAGGGTCTCTTGGTCAATCGCTGCATGGCCTTAAAACATTTTTTATTTAATTTTCTTTTTATCCAAAACACCAACGTTAAATCTAACCAGGCCATCATGGGCAAGTGAGAGAAATGTGTTTGCCATCCAAGGATAGAAAGTTGGGTGGAAAATGAATAGGGTATTTATGATGGAATGTGAACAGGAGCGGCTGTGTGGTTAGTAGCTTGCTAACCAACCACATGGTTCCGGGTTCAGTCCCACTGCGTGGCATCTTGGGCAAGTGTCTTCTGCTATAGCTCCGGGCTGACCAATGCCTTGTGAGTGGATTTGGTAGACGGAAACTGAAAGAAGCCTGTCGTATATATATATATATATATATATATATATATGTGTGTTTGTATGTCTGTGTTTGTCTCCCTAGTATTGCTTGACAACCGATGCTGGTGTGTTTACATCCCCGTTACTTAGCGGTTCGGCAAAAGAGACCGATAGAATAAGTACTGGGCTTACAAAGAATAAGTCCCGGGGTCGATTTGCTCGACTAAAGGCGGTGCTCCAGCATGGCCGCAGTCGAATGACTGAAACAAGTAAAAAGAGAGAAAGAGAGAAATGTTGAAAGTAATGTTGTGTGTGTGTGTGTGTGTGTGCAAGAATCTAAAACAGCGAAAGTGTAAAAAAAGAACAGTAGGAATACCAAAACACTGAGAGAGGTAAAAAAAGAAGAAAAGAAAAAAAAAAAAACTGGAAGCAAACAAAAAAATAAAAAAAAGGCAAAAACAATGCTTAAACACAATTAAATTATTGAACAGGCATTCGAATGAGAAAGCATAAAGATATAAAAAATATTTTGCATATATATATATATATATATATAAAAAGCAATAAAGATTCAAGTTAATTTAAATGAATTTACTTGAATATGGTACCTAACTTAGATGCACCAAAAAAAACTATACTGTTTTAACAATACAGTAATGTGGGGTGATTATAAGCGAGAAAGAAGCAACAAGAATGGATAGGTTTTTAGTACAATCGTTTCATACAAAGACAGGCTTTATTAAAAGTTGTAAAAATTACAGCATATAAACGTGTCCCGTACTCATCAGCTAAAATACATGTGAGTTCTCTAGACATCCTAGTGGTTGAGGCTATACTCATGAAGTAATGAAGATAATTAAGTAACATAAACATAAACAGATATCCAAAGTTCTTTAAAGATGATGTACAGTCTTATCACAGAATTTTAAAAAAGTTTTAATAGCAACCCAGAGAAGGTGACCTAATCCATAGTGCACATATGAATTTCCAGAGATATGATGAGGGATTACATACTCACAGAAGACAAATTTATCCATTGTTAATCACAACGAGGTGGGTCTCAATTCCTGCTTATTAGCATTACAGAGAGGGTGAATTAATCCTTTGTATAGATGCACAATTTCCAATGGAATAGATGTAAATTTCCAGAGAAATGAAGAGGAATTTCATATTCACAGGCGATAAATTTATCAATGGTTGAACACAATGAGGTAGGTATCAGTTTATGTTTATGTTACTTAATTATCTTCATTACTTCATGAGTATAGCCTCAACCACTAGGATGTTTAGAGAACTCACATGTATTTTAGCTGATGAGTACGGGACACGTTTATATGCTGTAATTTTTACAACTTTTAATAAAGCCTGTCCTTGTATGAAACGATTGTACTAAAAACCTATCCATTCTTGTTGCTTCTTTCTCGCGTATATATATATATATATATATATATATATATAATATATATATATATATAATATATTTATATATACCGGAGTAAACACATAATGTGAAACAAGGTGGAAAAAAGAGTACTCAAATACCAGTGGTAGAGTAATATGCTTTATTTTAAGCAGCAGAAAATTCAACAAAATCTGTTACTCTGAGTTTCTCGTTGCCGTTCATCAGACGAACGGCAACGAGAAACTCAGAGTAACAGATTTTGTTGAATTTTCTGCTGCTTAAAATAAGTATATATATATATATATATATGTATATAGGCGCAGGAGTGGCTGTGTGGTAGGTAGCTTGCTAACCAACCACATGGTTCCGGGTTCAGCCCCACTGCGCAGCATCTTGGACAAGTGTCTTCTGCTATAGCCTCGGGCCGACCAATGCCTTGTGAGTGGATTTGCTAGACGGAAACTGAAAGAAGCCCGTCGTATATATGTATATAATATATATATATATATATATATATGTGTGTGTGTGTTTGTATGTCTGTGTTTGTCCCCCTAGCATTGCTTGACAACCGATGCTGGTGTGTTTACGTCCCTGTCAATTAGCGGTTCGGCAAAAAGAGACCGAGTATATACATATGCACACACACACATATAAAGAATATGAAGGGTTTATTTCCCTGGTGGTCTAAACGGATATACTGAGTAAGTGCTATAACTGGTTACCCGTTAGGTTCCAAGTTCACTGCTTAAGCTGGAGCTGAGGATCCGTATTAGGCTTCCGAGTTAGGAGGTATATATATCATATTAGAGAAATAAAAGGTTTTGTTGTTCTTTTCCGTTTTCCTTTTTTGGGTTTTGTCTTTCTTCCCTCTGATATAGATGTCTGTCTATCTGTTCTCTCTCTCTCTCTCTCTTCTCTCTCTCTCTCTCTCTCTCTCTCTCTCTCTCTATATATATATATATATTATATATATATATATATATATATATATATTATATATATATATAATTATATATGTATAGTGTGGGGTGTAAACAAGATATTAATTGAGCATGAAGTTGATATATCATGGTTAATATCATGGTTACTGCTGAGCTGGCAGTAACGTTAGCACGCCGGGCGAAATACTTGCTTGACAACCGATGCTGGTGTGTTTACGTCCCCGTCAATTAGCGGTTCGGCAAAAGGGACCGATAGAATAAGTACTGGGCTTACAAAGAATAAGTCCCGGGGTCGATTTGCTCGACTAAAGGTGGTGCTCCAGCATGGCCGCAGTCAAATGACTGAAACAAGTAAAAGAGTAAAGAGTAAAGAGTATATACATATGCACACACACACACACACACATATAAAGAATATGAAGGGTTTAGTTCACTGGTGATCAAAACGGATATACTGAGTAAGTGCTATAAGTGGTTACCCGTTAGGTTCCAAGTTCACTGCTTAAGCTGGAGCTGAGGATCCGACTAAAGGCGGTGCTCCCGCATGGCCGCAGTCAAATGACTGAAACAAGTAAAAAGAGTAAAAGATATATGATGGTTTAAATGGAATTCTACTTACCTGTGCTTGTGTTTCTTTATGTTTATTTTGTTCATCTGTCTCCTTCGTTGCTATGCTGTTGAATGCGTGGGTGAGATTTCGGTGCTGCTGGTTTAGATGCCGTTATATATTTACTGTGTAGTCAGATTATTAAAAAATAATAAATTGAAATAAATTCGACCGTATATAGATTTACTTTCAGAGCAATGTTCTAGTAAATCACAAACCTCTTTCTATTGTAAGTATAAATTATTTTGCATCTGTCTGACCTCATTTAAGGCTGCATGTTGTGACTCTGATGGGTCTTCTACTGCGATATCAATAGATTGCTCGAGCACAGTGGGACAGACGATACTCAGATGAAGTGGGTAGGTGTGTGTGTGAAGTGGTTGAATTGATATGCAGCGGTTTTATGTTTACCGAAGAATTTCTTTTAGAATTTTTTCGCTCTCATTATTTTAAATCGTCAACAAATAACTTAAAGGACTATGGTAACTGTATGAAGGGGAGTTGGCATTATTAATCAAAGTTTGTCATCAAAATATGACAGCAGAGAAAGAGTAATATCTTGACCCCAAAACCATTCTACGTCTTTAGAAATGTTCTTCTGTTTAGCTGAGTCTCTCAGATTTCTTCTTGCTGACATAATAAATTGCATCTATGAATGCAAGTATAAAGTTACAAAACATTTTCAAAAATATCAAGAATGACTTGGGATAAAAGAACAGTTGAAATGGGTACTGCTGAAAATTTTTGCATCTGCACTTTGTGGAGGGTGAACATTGGGACGAAATTCTAATGTATAAGTAGATGATATCCCCAATTTTTTAAAAACTGTTACTACTGAAACGATACTTGGCATTGTATCATAAATTGATCCCCATAATTGAAAAAGAAATCTACATCAAATTTCTGATTCCACATAAATTCAGAAGGGACGGTCATAGGCTTCGAGTTTGGACCTAGGAAACTGAAGATATAAAGTTATTTCGGAAAAGGATTTCAGTTGGACAGCTGGGTTGAGATTGTATTTCTATCTTCGGAACTGTTGACCGGTCAACATTGCTTAAGGATCTCCATAGCATCACTTTTGTGAAGTTCATTGAACTGAATTTTATATGCTTTATTTCCAAATATTAATATTTAATAATAAATAAAACAAACTGAATAATTTCTTTTGAAACTGCTTTTATTCTTATATTTCATTATCAAGTTGAAAAATATGAGAAATTATTGAATTATGTAATATATTATTCAAATTGTTTTGGTGATGATATCACTGACTGAAAGAAAAGAAAATATAATTCTGAAATTCAAAGAAGATAAAAGAAAAAAAGCAAGAATAATTTGCTAAATATAGGTACAGGTGTGTTTGCGTGGTAAGAAGCTTGCTCACCCAAAATCTTGGTTCTGGGTTCAGTCCTGCTCTGTGGCAACTTTGACAAGTGTCTTTTAGTAAGCCTTGGGCTGACCAAAGCCTTGTGAGTGGATTTGGTAGACAAACACTGAAAGAAGCCCATGTGTGTGTTTATATATATGTGTGTGTGCACGTTGTGTGTTTGTGTCTATCTGTCTGTGTTTGTTTCCACACCAGTTTTAATTTGGTTACGTCTCTGTAACTTAGCATTTAAGCAGAATAGAGTAATGGAATATATATTACGACTAGAAAAAAGTTCGGGGGACACCTTTCTTCACATGCAATCCTTCACAGTAGGGCACCAGCCTGGCCGCATCTAACGACTGAAACAAGCAGAAGAGAAAAGATTGACATTTTATATGCGTTTATATTTGATAGATTGTGCGTAAGGTTGTTCAATACAGGTTCACAAGAGAGGCTGAGGAGGTGTGTCTTTTTTCCATCTATTGTATGACATAAACAACACTACTATCTTCTCCAGATGCTGTTGATTAATGGATTTGAATCTATGTGTTCATAACAATCTTCGTAGTTTTGCTTTTGGAAGCAGAATTCTTGTCCAGGTTTGTGGATATAACTTGAATTGGTGTCTTGCATGGAGCAACACTTATTATCTTCAGCAGGGACATTGCATACCGATATAGAATTTTTACTTGCGTTTTGTCTGAGGATCAGGTATCTACAAAAGATAATACATGAGTCTGTATGCATGTAGGATTCGATATCATTTGAATACAAACACTCGAAACCTTACACAACTTAACCCGCAAGCTAAGGATATTTGGAAAATTGAAAAATATAACTTAGAAGATTAAACTGAACATTACAAACCTAAAATGCCTAGAATTAATCTTAAGATCCATTAACTCGACTTTTACACTAACCCTTCTCTTAAACTCATTTGCCCCTCTAAATCGGACCTTTGTAGGATAAGTGAGCGTATCACAGATAAGTACATACCCACACTTAGGAATGTCATTCAGCTTAAATTATGGTCTAGTTCATATGAGGTAATCGACTGGTTCACTAAACTATCAGATAAAAAGAAAGTAAGGTTCAAGCAAATAGACATAACTCACTATTATATCTCAATAAACCCTACCCTTTTAAATAAGGCACTTATGTTTACTAAGAAAACCCTAGGACTAACAAGAGCAGAGGTAGACATTATTCTAGTGGTGAGGAAATCAGTTATCAAATTCAAGGGGAAGTACTGGGCACCTTCACTCTCCCTACTACATGAAGATAGAATTCACTTTCATGAAGTTGTTACTGTTCTTTTTTGCATGGATTATCATTGATACAAATGATTTCTCTTTCCATCGTGATTGTAAATTGAACTCTTTACTTCCTGTGCTATAACACAGTGCAATAAGGAAATGCATGAACCTTGTTTATATTCATTTTCAGGGAAATGAAGAAGTCTTTAATGTAAACTAACTCTAATCCCTACTTCAATCATTCATTTCTGTTCTGTCACAGATTCACAACAGCACTGGCCCCTCCCCCTATTATAAAACCATGTTTCAGAGGCATCAGCTGGTTTCCATAACTAACAAACCGTCACAGAATGGGATTCAGATTTTCAATTCTTGAAATTAAGTGGGTACCCTTCCGATCACACCCAGAGAATAATTACAAAGTTTCTATCAAATTAACTCTCAGGGCATTGGTTTTGCTGGTTGGCCCAGGGCTAAAATATAAGACATGCCGAAGGTATCATGAAGTGGGACTGAACTCAAAACCTTGTGGTTGTAAAAGGTTTAGAAAAAAAAACTATGTGATAAGATATGAGGAAAAATAGTAATTACCTATTTTCAGGACGAGAATTGTTTCATTAGAATTAAATTTCTATATAAAATAAAGGAAAGGTTTCATTAAAAGTCAATAAAGATCTCCTTAATACGCACGAACATAATTATTGATTTGAGAACGCTATATATACATACATATGTGTGTGTGTTATATATATATATATATATATAATATATATATATATATATATGTATATATATTATATATGTATATATATATATATGTATATATAGTATATATATATATTATATATATATAGATATATATATATATGTATTATAGATATATAGTATATATATATATATATGTATATATATATGATATATATATATCTATATATATACTATATATATGTATATATATATATAATATAGTCAATTAAAAAAAACAGAGAAAAAAGAAAGAAAAAACAAACAAACGCGACGACGTTGTACAAGCATTGTATTAATAAGATGTTCAGAGAAAGAAAAGAGTAGTAGTCTTACATTTCGAGCGTAGCTCTTCTTCAGAAACAGGAAAAACAAAGAATGTTCAAGAAGAAAGAGGAAAAAATGCCAACAATCACTTGCTGTTACATATCCATATACAAGTGTGTGTGCGCGTACATACACACACTTACACACACGTTTACACCCAGACACAGACATACGCGCACACGCACATTATAGGTATATATATATATATATATAATCCTATCTGTGCGTGTCGCGTATGTCTGTTGATAAGGGAAAGTATACGAAAATTAACAAAAGACGAAGCGCAGGTGGTTACAAACAAAACACAAATGTATTAGTATAACGTTCAGGAATAGAAAAAGTCTTTACGTTTCGAGCCTACGCCCTTCTACAGAAAGATCTCAGAAAAAGACAAGGAGAGAAACCAGGAGATAAAAAATTGTATGTAGTATATATATATACGAGAGAGAGATGATTCTCTTTTCACTATGTATAGATATATATAGATATATATATATATATATCTCATACACACGGCAATATTATAATGGGGTCGAGCGATTCGGTGCAAGTTACCGATTGAGTTGTTTTTATATTTTTATGCATACATATAAATTTCCTTTTTTAGGAAGTGGATTATATAGAGTGATGCTCTTTCACTGTATATATATAATATATATAGAATAATATATATATATATATATATATATATATATCTTCATACACACGGCAAGCTGCTTTCAGTTTCCGTCTACCAAATACACTCACACAGCTGGAGGTTATTATTGAACACTTGACCATTTGGTTGGGAAGTAAACTTCTTACCGCCTAGCCATGTGTGGTAAGAAGTTTAATGATGATGAGGATGATGATGAGGCCCACACATGTCTATGTGTGGGCCTCATCATCATGTAGTGTCAGATTTGCAAGCTGACACGGGTTTCCTGTTTTGAGAATATATATAAACATATGTGTGTCTGTGTGTGTTAAATATTATCAACGACGTAACATTTGATTATTTTATTTAAAAACTTCTCCTTGGCTTCCAACGAAATTTCCACTAAATGATAGCAACATACACACATGTCCGCGATGTGTAAAAAGTGTGAGATTTTGCACAAGTATAAACAAACTGTGGTCATTTGCAAGTTTGTTGTGGCCTCTCCCCTCTCAATAATTACAATCCCATTTCCCCACTTTGAGTTTCAAATATTCTAAACCTTCAAACCATTATATTTAACTTTGCACATTGTTCTGTAATGGAAAGTTCAGACGATTTCATTGTTGATTCCTGGACATTGAAAAAATCACTTCTTGATTAGATTTCAGTTGTTCATTACGTTATCTACTCAACCAGTTTATGTCTGCATATATGCGATGAATATATGTGTGTATATACGTGTGTGTATATATGTGTATGTCTTTATGTGTTCGGGTTGTCTGTTTGTACGGATGTTGATGTCTGACATTTAAAAAAAAAATAAAAAACATTTACCTCTTTTCATGCTAACCTTCTCAACACTGCCTTTCGTTCTATGATACAAATTCCCTGTTTAAAGTGAGCTAAATTAAAACCTTCCATCAAAATTCCATGTAAAGTTTTGTCGCAAACACCATCTTAATAATGGCAAAGCTATTTTACGAAATTCTTCCTTACTTTCGAAACTAATTGAAACAAAGACAAAGTATTTCAACAGAAATATGGTAAGAAACGGGTTGAACGAGACAAGTTCAGATACACCAAATACCTTTTGTTATTCGAGAGAATCCTGCCACCGAGGAATTGTGAGTGCTGCTGTCTTCGTTTCTATTGAATTTATACTCTGTGTAATTGCTGATCATACTTATCTGAAATGATAGATTTGAAATATCGTTAAGATAACTCAGCTGTTTGAGATCTGATTATGAGTCACCTCAGTTCCTTGTCAAGGGGTTGGTGTCGTTTGTCCGAGCATTTTTTATTTGTGTCAGTGTCATTTGGTGGAAATAGGGTGGGTAGGAGAAACACTAAATCCCTTCTTAGCTCAAACCTCATTTCAAGTCAATCAATCAATTGATCTTGTCAAGGGGTTGGTGTCGTTTGTCCGAGCACTTTTTGGTGGGGTGAGGGGATTTAAGGAAAGAAACATTAAACTCTTACTTCCCTCAAACCTCATCCAAAGTCAGTCAATCCATCAATCAATAGATCAATCAATCAATAATAATCATATCTCACAAGGGATTCTACTGCTTCTCCAAACCAGATAAATCCCTCAACAGGTTATTAGCATTTTTGGTTTTAAGGAATAGAGCGACTTAACAATCTCTAATGACGATATGGATATGGATTTAGTACCGCAGATGAATAGAATGATCAGCAATTATACACTGCGCCCATTGCTTGTAGATGTAAGGCATACCATTGCCATGAGCACCATCATCATCTTCACCAAGATCAACACTATCACTACCACCACCAACACCACCACCACTACTTCCACTACCGTTACCATAGTCCTACTTAACATCCGATTTCCATAGTGGAATAGGATGGACATTTGACAGGGCCTGACAAGATGGTAGGGTGGTCTATCATACACCAATGTCTACTTTGGTATGGTTTCTGTGGTTGGATGTCTTTCCTAATGCCAACCACTTTACAGAGTATACTGGGTGACCTTTTCGTTCATGGCACCAGCACTAGCAAGGATCACTTCATAACTCCAAGATTAAGGTCCTAAAGTAACCTTATATGTAAGGGAGAATAGAAAAGAGAGTGAGTGGTGATTTCAAGTAGAAGGATGAGGGATGGCATATTGGAGAGTAAAGAAGCAAAATAAGCGAGGGATTTGCTTCAGGGTGAAGAAAAAGAGGAGAAGGATTTGAAAGGTGATAGGGTGGGTTGTGTTCTGGGGGGGGGTGAAGGGAGGGTAAAGTCGAGGGCTATCCCTCATTATAAGTATGTTCCAGAAGAGAACATGGAGTAAAGTTGGCCCCACTGAAAGTGTGAACCCAGTCATTTTGAAGTATGAAATTCTCTTCCATGAAACATGCAGCCTGACTCCCTATCATCTCTACATGTTTTCACTTTAACATTCAGGTTTCTCGGTCAAATGTAATGCTTATTGATTCACATTGTTTTGAAATAAATGTAGATTATGTCATAGCTTCAAGATTTCGATGGCGTGATGGTTAATTGCTAGAATGAGATTGTAGGGTATGTGTGAGAGGTCAGATATGGATGATTTGAGCATAAAACGGAGAATATTGGGGTTGGGTATGATATGGCCGTTTTAAATGCTAAAGGGCAAAAGTAGGTTAAGAAAATATATTTACTTCATTGATTTTCAGAGATTCATTCTTAAAATGGAGATTTATGCTTGTGATTTCTTTGTCTTCATAGGTCTTCAGGTTAAAATATTTGATGAACTCATCTCCATACATACCGAAATTCTTCCATGTCAAATGATTAGTGAAAGATGATAACGTGTCTTGGATTAATTCTACGGAGAAAGTTCGTTCATGTACCTCAGGAGAAATAACTTTCAACAGCCATTTCTTGCCTGAAATATGAATTTAGAAAATATGACTTTTAAGTGTGTGATACATACATACATACATACATACATACATACATACAACATACATACATACATACATACATATGTACAAGCAATCTGTGAGCAGAACAGCAATAATATGCAAGATTTTTTCTCAAGTTTCAAATGTGAATTTGTCTGTGTTAACTACATCCCAAATATGAAACCTTGTAGAAGAGACATACATATATTCATATATACAGACATACACACATATAAAGATACACACAAACACACACACACACATATATATATATATATACATATATATATATATATATATGATAGATAAGTAGATAGATATAGATATAGTTAAATTGATTTGCCCATCTAAATCAGATATTTGTAAGATTATTAAATTCATTATTAATAAATATATTTCTAGGCTTAAACAACGTACTAGTTCATGTTTGTGGTCAAATTCTTTGGACATTATTGATTGGTTCTCTAACATTAATAGTAAACAACATACTAAGTTTATTCAGTTGGATATTTCTAATTATTAGTCAGCTATCAACCCTATCCTATCGAATAAAACTTTGCTTCTCGCTATGAAAATTTCGGATCTATCTAGAAGTGATGTTGATATAATTCTAGTGGCTAGAAAAGCCTTTATTGAATTTGATGGTAAATATTGGACTAGAACTGGTAGACCCAATGTTTTCAGTATTAAAATGGGGTCAAGTGATTCGGTGCAAGTTACCGATTGAGCTGTTTTTATATTTTTTATTGCATACATAATGAATTTCCTTATTTAGGAAGTGGATTATATAGAGATGATGCTCTTTTCACTGTATATAAATCTAGTATGGTTTATTTAGAAAAATATAGAAACATTCGTAATATATTCTTTCAGCATCTGTTCTTTCTATTAGTTTAGAAAATGAAGATACTAGGGTTAATTTTCTGGATATTACCATTGATCTACATAATGAATTATACCAACCTATTCATAAGCCAAATGAATGCTTACGATAGATAAATAAAATCTCTAATAATATTAGTAGCATAATAAATTCAATAGTTAAGAATATATCAACTTGTATTTCGAGGCTTTCGGCTAATGGAGATATATATAAGCTAAATCAACCGTATCATACTATTGGGTTTTCTATATCATTAATTGTAGGATTGTTAAGATTTTTATTTATTTGAGTTCGTGCGAGTTATCCTCGATATCGTTATGATTTATTGATATATCTAATTTGGAAGAGGTATTTACCATGTGTATTAATAATTTTAATCTTTGTTGGAGTGTTTAGTAAAATAATGTTTTATTTATAAATCCAAAAAATAGTTTAATTAAAATAATAACATTGGAAGTTATAGATTAAAATGCATTATTGGAAGCTGGATATAAAGATGAGGTTTACTATATCTTGAATCATCTTAGTAATAATAAAGATCTAGAAAATTTTAGAATTAGAGAGATGTTGAAACTTCATGAAAGGAATAAGAAAACTATAAATTTATATGGAAATAATAAAAGTAGATAAAGACACCATACTATGGGATATGCCAATATACACAGATAAAGAAATTAAGGCCAATAGGCCAGATATAGTTGTCAGAGGTTATCAAGAAAAAGATACTTTCTAATTGGTGTATCAATACCAACATATGGCAATGTTTGTCTAAAAGAAATAGAGAAATTTTCAAAATACAATACAATTTATATTCTATATAAATATATGGTGGTTCCCCAGTATGACTGCTGTTATTCAACTAATACTGGCTAAAGAGTTAACACAATGACTTAAAAATTTCAAATGCGTTAAACACAAAATTTATTAAATATGCGACTCGTACGTATCTCTTTCTTTAAATTTCCTTAATTTCAATTTAAAATATTATTAATCCTGCTTTGAATTCTCACAGAATGATTAGTTCCCTTTTAATAGCCGTGACCACAAGAGGGACCACATGGTTTGATTTAGTTGTTCAATGAAATCTTACCTTTTTTAACTTTACAAGAACATTTCATTGAATTTGTCCAATGTATGTCAACACAACCATATTCTTCTCCCGTAAGCATCTTTGTCATGACAACCTGAAAAATGATTTTTTAAATTGTTTTAAAGTTGATTAGTTATATGACATGTTTAAATTAATACAACCATCTACGTTGATTGAAAGGGGTGGCCAGGTGGCTTTGTGCCAAGGCTAAAGTATGATGGAGGGACAAGTATAGTTGTCTTGCTACAGAAGAGATACATGACTACCACACATTATATAAGGGTAGTTGGGAGGGCCTAAATGTGATAGTGATACAATACCAGGTAAGATTCTTAGGAGATAGGAAGGGGAGAATACAGACGGGATACAGACTGTTGGTTAATGAAGGGACGGAGTGAGCTGGGTCTTTTGTAAAAGGGGAGTGTAACTCAGATGGTTAGAGATGGGTTACTCTCTCTCTCTATCTCTCTTTCTCCGTATATACATACATACATACATACATACATATATATATATATATATATATAATATATATATATATATTATATATATATATATATATATATATATATATATATATATATACATATATATTACGGAGATGCACTCGCATAGCAAGTGATTTGATCTGAGATCGTGTGCTGAAACGAAAACAATTACAGCGTGGAATGTGTTTGCAAGCCATTTAAGAAACACACAAAAGCCGTTCGATTCACTTCAACATTTAAGTTTAATTTGACAAAATATTTTCGTCGCTAAAATCTGTGACCTGTTCACTGACAAAAATCCGTGCTGCATCTGAGCAGCACGGATTTTCATCAGTGAACAGGTCACGGTCTTAAAGCGACGAAAATATTTTGACAAATTAAACTTAAATGTTGAAGTGAATCGAACGGCTTTTGTGTGTTTCTTAAATGGCTTACAAACACCTTCCACGCTGCAATTGTATATATACATATATATATATATATGTCTCAAAGACAGACAGAAAGAAAGAAAGAAAGAAAGAAAGAAAGAAAGAAAGAAAAAGAAAGAAGAAAGAAAGAAAGAACGAAAAAGCAAACACAGAATTCAAGAGGGTGAAGCTACTTACTTTGGTCATGTCAAAAGGTTTTTTAGTGCCATTGAATTCTATTTCAATCTCATTGATGTTCTCGTTTGGAATATCGAAAAAATTAGTGAAAGCGGAGACGTAAGCCGACTCTTCGAGTGATACAATTACTGAAGAGTTCCTTTCACCGCCAGTCACTCTAAGAGTAAAAATTATTGTTTCGTAATCGTTTACATATTTGGATTGATAGGTCATTTCTATATTCCATGTGGAATCTAGAGAAGAAAGAAGAAAATAATTAAAGGAAAAAAGAACAATAACAAACGTGGTGCAGTGTCTATTGGCAGAAACGTTAGTGCGTTGGGCGAAATGCTTAGCGGTATTTCGTCTGCCGTTACGTTCTGAGTTCAAATTCCGCCGAGGTCGACTTTGCCTTTCATCCTTTCGGGGTCGATAAATTAAGTAGCAGTTACGCACTGGGGTCGATGTAATCGACTTAATCAATTTGTCTTTCCTTGTTTGTCTCCTCTATGTTTAGCCCCTTGTGGGTTGTAAAGAAATAGGTATTTCGTCTGCCGTTACGTTCTGAGTTCAAATTCCGCCGAGGTCAACTTTGCCTTTCATCCTTTCGGGGTCGATAAATTAAGTACCAGTTACGCACTGGGGTCGATGTAATCGACTTAAAAACCCTTTGTCTGTCCTTGTTTGTCTCCTCTATGTTTAGCCCCTTGTGGGTAGTAAAGAAATATGTAATTCATTAACAAAAATGTGTCCAGCAATAAAAGAGAAAAAAATGGTGAATTACTTGACATTTTGAGATTTGAATTATTCCTCAACAGTAAGTGACTGATTTTGTGAACATTGACCTTTGATCTTTTATCCTGTTTCAATCATTAGTCTGCGGCCATGCTGGGGCACCACCGTGAAGAAATTTTAGTCGAATGAATTAAGCCCAGTACTGATTTTGTCTTTCAAAGTGTCTTTTGCTGAACTGCTAAGTTACAGGGTTGTAAACACACAAACACCACATTGCAAGCAGTGGTGGGGTAAAACACAGACACA
Source organism: Octopus sinensis (assembly GCF_006345805.1). Taxonomy (NCBI): domain Eukaryota; kingdom Metazoa; phylum Mollusca; class Cephalopoda; order Octopoda; family Octopodidae; genus Octopus; species Octopus sinensis. The sequence goes on from NC_043022.1 coordinate 19,313,478, forward strand.
AAGACACACACACACACACACACGACAGTATTCTTTTAGTTTCCGTATCCAAATCCACTCAAGAATCTTTGGTCATCCCAAGGCTACAGTAGAAGACACTGGCCTAAAGTGCCCCACACTGGGTCTGAACTCGGAACCATGTGATTAGGAGGAAAGTTTCTTATCATACAGCCACACCTAGCCATGCCTTTCATTACCATATTTCTGCTGGAATCTGCTTTGTTTCAATTAATTTTGAGAATAATGAAGAATATATTAAATAATTAAGCTGTTATTAATCTGGTGTCAGATTAATTAAGATGCAATTTCAATGAAAGGTTTTCACTAAGGTAACTTCAACCCTTTTCATAGCAACTCACTTGAGACCCTGCCTGGATCTACAAACTTACAGATTTCATCTCCATAACCTGGTAAGATTGCTTGGACACTTTTAAGCTGTATATGCCATCCCCCTCAGTCCTGCATTAGTTGATGGAGGTCTTCGAGGAGGCATCCAGTGTCTCTGATGAGTTGATCTACATATATTGCGTTTGGATGACCAGCTTGAGTACAGCATTGCTTTCATGTCCATAGCAGTAGGTCACTTGCTACCTCTTCTATAGCTCGACAACAATGTCCTTCAAAGTGCAAGCATCTTTCCCTTATAATGTTGGAAGCAGGCAGCAGATCTCCGTACAGCTGTTTCTTGGTCGGATAAGTCCTCCAAGATATGTTTAAGACTGCTCTTAATATTTGGGTGAAAGTTCCATCTTGCTTGGATTCCAGTGTTTTGGTAAGTGTCCAGGCTGTTGTTCCATATAAAAGGACTGACTCTACCACAGTATGGGAAAATCTTCTCTGACAGGCTTGATTTCCAGGCAACACCCAGTTTGTTTAGGGCCGACCATGCTTTGGCTACCCAAGTTTTTACATCCTTGTCAGTTGACTTGCATTAATTTACTGTTTTAAAGTGATCTAAACAGCGCAGGAGTGGCTGTGTGGTAAGTAGCTTGCTTACCAACCACATGGTTCCGGGTTCAGTCCCACTGAGTGGCATCTTGTGCAAGTGTCCTCTGCTATAGCCTCGGGCTGACCAAAGCCTTGTGATTGGATTTGGTTGACGGAAACTGAAAGAAGCCCGTCGTATATATGTATATATATATATATATATATATATATATATATAATATATATATATATATATATATATATATATATATATATATATATATATATATGCGTGTGTGTGTTTGTGTGTCTGTGTTTGTTACCCTAGCATTGCTTGACAACCGATGCTGGTGTGTTTACGTCGCCGTCACTTAGCGGTTCGGCAAAACAGAGCAATAGAATAAGTACTGGGCTTACAAAGAATAAGTCCCGGGGTCGATTTGCTCGACTAAAGGCGGTGCTCCAGCATGGCTGCATTCAAATGACTGAAACAAGTAAACGAGTAAAAGAGTAAACTATAATCTTGATCAAAGTTTTATATTAATTTGTTTCAGACACCAGCTTGAGAACGAGAAAATTTTTTTTACTAAATTCTTCATTGTTTTTAAAACTAATTAAACGGCAATATATTTGTAACACTAAGTCAGAAATATCTTTATCGATAATAAGATCATTTTCTTGAAGAGTCTAAAGAAACAGGTCTCTGTAGAGAGCTGAATCCAAGGGATTTTATGAACCCATTAAAACATTCTGGAATGTTTCATGATGCCTTTAAAGGAACAAATCTTCAGCATTCCTTTCGATCTGTCACTGCCTCTAACAAACCAATGTCAAAGATGACTTGCTGAAAAATATCGGTAGACATCATAACATAGTTTAGGAATCAAGCCAAAATACTTCTGGTCGGTATTACCAAATATAATATTATTCTGCAGTGTCTGCGAGTTTTGAATTTAAACATTCCAAATTCAAATTTGAGGAAGGTTACCTGCATGACACTGTGGGTTAGTGACTTTTACTATAGCACCTGGCTGAGCCAAGCTTTGTGAATGGATTTGATAGACTGCAATTGGAAGAAGTCTGTCATAGGTATAAACATATATATATTTGTATATGTATATATGATTGTGTGTATGTGTGTGTCTGTGTGTGTGTGTGTGAGAGAGAGAGAGGGAGTAAATACATTCAGTCATAGAAAACCCTTCTTCAATGAATTTCTAGTGATTCATAATATAGAGAAACAATATAAGCAGTATCTTTTATAAACTTACCATTTCTCCAGACACAAATATGGGCAGGACCTGGAGGCTCTATTCCATATGTATACATACAGGAATATATTTTGTTATTTGCCATATTCTGCACTTTTACCTAAAAGTAAAAGAAAAAGAGAAAATTATGTCACCAAGAATTACATGGCTTTAGACAGGGGTCATTTTGTTCTGGATCCAGTAATTATGCAGATGTGAAACACAAGTTATCCATCAATTCAGCAATTTTATCGCTACTTCAACTGAAATGTTCTTTCAGATATTGATAGTCATACAACACGAAGTTTACAGAAACTCAGCAATTCAAATACAAGGTGCATTGCAGTGGTTTTGAGACTTTTTCAGGAGAGACTTCTTCTTTTTACTTCTTTTACTTGTTTCAGTCATTTGACTACGGCCATGCTGGAGCACCGCCTTTAGTCGAGCAAATCGAGCCCGGGACTTATTCTTTGTAAGCCCAGTACTTATTCTATCGGTCACCTTTGCCGAACCGCTAAGTGACGGGGACGTAAACACACCAGCATCGGTTGTCAAGCAATGCTAGGGGGACAAACACAGACACACAAACACACACGCATACATATATATATATACGTATATACGACAGGCTTCTTTCAGTTTCTGTCTACCAAATCCACTCGCAAGGCATTGGTCGGCCCGGGGCTATAGCAGGGCCGACCAATGCCTTGTGAGTGGATTTGGTAGACGAAAACTGAAAGAAGCATGTTGTATATATGTATTGGACATTTATTAGTGTTAAAGAAGTATTTTAAATTTGGATTCACAAGATCCGATATAGATTTTGGTAGGTGTCTCTGTGTTGATATTGTTGTTAGTGATATTTGTGCTGCTTCAATTTGAGACTACCTTTGCTCGGTATAATGTAGCCTCGGTGTTACATCGGCTGTCCAGTGGGCATTCATTTCTAATCCTGCATGAAGATATGTTTGTGTGTGTGTGTGTGTGTGTGTGCATATGTGTGTGTATATATGTAATGCTTAGCGGTATTTCGTCTGTCGTTACGTTCAGAGTTCAAATTCCGCCGAGGTCGACTTTGCCTTTCATCCTTTCGGGGTCGATAAATAAGTACCAGTTTCGCACTGGAGTCGGTGCAAACGACTTAATCCGTGTGTCTATCCTTGTTTGTCCACTCAATGTCTAGCCCCTTGTAGGCAGTAATGAAATATATACGTATTTGTATATAAGCGTGTGTGTGTGTTTGTATGTGTGTGTTTGTATCTGTGATTGTCGCTCGCCTCACCAGCACTTGACAACCTGTGTAGATGTTTTTACTTCCCCGGAACTTAGTGGTTCACCAAAAGAGATTGATAGAATAAGTACCAGGATTTAAAACAAATATTACTTGTTAAATTTGTTCAACTAACCTCCTTCAAGGTGGTGCCCCACCATGGTCGCTGTGTAATGACAGAAACATGTAGAAGAGAAAAGATGACAGTAGAAGCCGTTGAAACATTTAAAATGTAAACTTTGAATGAAGCAGGTAAACTTCTTTCAAAATGGAAACAAGAGAAATAAACGTTTCGCTCACCTTTTTCTCCAACCCAAATTCCCCTTCAGTGAAAAAAGCTATCCAATTGAGTTCATTCCAATGCAATGAAAGAAAGAACGATGCATTTGAAGTTCTAGAATATTTGCTAAACGTAAAATTGGCGTAATAATGAGGTGCAGCACGATAAGAACTTTTAAAATCGTCATTTATGTCGCTACGTGTAACTTCAAAAGTCCAGCGATCCACTAGAAATAAAAAAGAGAAAATTGGACATTAGTGACAGCAAAATTTCAAAATCAATAAACTTGAAAAGATAATTACTTTTATAAAGAGGAGGATTAAAACGGAAATTATAAGAACATGGTGGGAAAATATTTGTTTTCCCTGCTCTTCCACCTTAGTTTATGACAGTTTTTACATTTAGATGAGACTGCCCCATGGTTTTAGGCAAGTGTCTTGTACAACAGCCTTGGGCTAACCAGAGCCTTGTGAGGGCATGTAGTAGATGGAAACTTAAAGAGCCCCATGGTATATATCTTTATCTATAGCTATATATATAAATATAAAAGTATGCAAAGCAAAGCCGACCTCGGCGGAATTTGAACTCAGAATGTAACGGCAGACGAAACACGCGCGGAGTGGTAACGTTTCTGCAAGTCACCTCATATATATATATATATATATATATATATATTTTTATATATATATATATATATATAATATATATATATATATATATATATATATATATATATATATATATACATACTTTATTAAAGCAGCAGAAAATTCAACATGAGTTTCTCGTTGCCGGTCACCAGACAGTTTTTGCTAGAATATATATATATATATATAATGTGTTTTTTTTTAATGGGCTAAGGGTTTGAGTGGAGCTGATGAACTTGAGGGCTGCACTAGGTTCTCCTCTGACTTGGCAGGGTTTCTTCAGCTGGATAACGCCAATCACCCCAGGTGCATAATGAGTGCTTTTACGCACCTTTGTCATGGGTGCCATTGATATGACACCAGGAATGACCACAACTACGATTCATGGGTCGGTGCCATTCACATGGCACCAACAACAACCCTGACTACGATTCATGAGTGCCATTTGCATTTAATCTTTTGAAATTTCCTCCCATTCTTAAAAAATGCTGTTCACAATTTTGTACAGAATTTTGTTTAAATTTCTCTCGTTAATTGAGAAAATTTCACTTGATTAAGACTTTTTACATATGGCATTAGTACACCACTTCTTAATTTATTTCATAGAACTTCGTGTCATTGGTATCTTTGAGTTATCTCCCTTAGCTCATTTAAAAAAAAACACATTAATTAAACAGAATATACTGAGTCAAAATTATTATAACTCTTTGACTATATGTAAAAATCTTTGTCACTTGGAGTAACTAAATAACCTTAACGAGGTCTAACACACTGAAACATATCCATTGTTGTCCCCTTGCCTGCAAATTAAGACCAGGCTTTACTTTTAATAATTATTTAATTAATTATTTCGAGGAATTAATCCCAATGTCTTAAAATTATTTCTCCTTTTCCTTCAGACGCCAACAATTGCCACTAGCTTTTTCTTTTCTTCATCTAAACATTCCAGTAAATTTTTTGCATACACGAATCCTTATATTATTTATGCAAAACCTTAGACTCAGGGTAACACTACCGATTTAGCCATTTTAGAAAATATTTATTTTTATATCCATTTTCATATATCAAGATTAGTTGGAAAATTTATTGAAAATTTCAAATAATGATTTGTGATTGACGCCAGCTTGTCTTTCTCGTTACTGACTACACAACTGTGAATTGAACCTGTAAGCATAAGATAATGTGTCTTTTCTGAGGATTGAATGGCAGCAATAAGATTTGAACTCCTAATATTGATCTTTGTAGTTGAGCCCATTAACCTTATAATTCTTATGCTTCAATGTGTGTGTGTGTGTGTGTGTGTGTGTGTGAAACAAAAGCATTTCTTGATGAGTTTAAAAGAGAAAAAACACAACAAAAATGTTAAACGTAAAAAACCGTCCTCAGGAAAACAGCGTACTTTTCTCCAATCCTGTCTTTGTCTGATTATAAGAATTCCATTTGTAGTAACCATAATACATTTCTTGAAGATTGCGATTTTGAACAAGTGCCTAAGATAAAGTAAATCATCAAAATTAACAGCAGCAGGTTATTTCAAATAAATTAATAATGATGACAGTGATGATGTTGATGATGATGACCATGATGATGATGATGATGAGGAGGAGGAGGAGGAGGAGGATGGTTATGTTGATGGTAAAACATTTATAGTGTATAATTTGTATTTCGTTCCTCACACACACACATACGCGCACAAACACACACACACACACACAATTACCCAGGGCATATATACTGGACATTTGTACATTTGACCTATATATTGTCAAAACAAAAGCATTAAATCCAATAATACCAAAAGCAATAAAAATACTCTCTCACCTTGTGCCTCCCCAACGAAAGAGAAACACCTACAAGTTTGTTTACAAAGTTATTCATGCATGAATAAATTATAAAGGATAGCATGAAACCAAATTTAATATAACAAAATTGTTCCAAAACACCTTTCCTTAACAAGAGACCATAAAAACATAATTGCCACCCCACTCAACCCCAAAATTGAGTTTTACTCAACAGAGACTATATAAAGGCAAGACTTACTCCAAAGCATCACAGTCCATTGATGGCTTAGCTGGCCAAAACTTTGAAGTCACTATCAACAATATTCTTATATAAGAATAATAAATTTGTACTCTACAAAGTATATAGTAACCCATCGGATTACGATAAAATTGTGTTTATAACAGAACAAGAAAGAACCAATATATCAATATATACATACATACATATATATATTTATATATATATATATATATATATATATATATATATATATATAATAAAATATTAGCGAATAAATCCAAACTTACAGCGAAAAATTAGATTTAGGATAAATCCAATTTTATAGTATAAATATATTATATTATATTAAATTAGAGATAAAACCACTATTAGGCAAATCAAACAGTGAAAAACAAGCCAATACATAAAATTAATTTTAAAATATAAAAGTTAAAATTAAAATATTATTTAAATAATATAAACTTATAAATTTTATATATATATATGTATGTACGTATATTTTTGTACTTATATATTATTTTATTAATTAATTAATTTAATTATTTATTTATTTTCTTTATTTTTTAACATTTTTTCTTTTTTATATTTTTTATTTTATATGTATATATTATCTAATTAATTAATTAATTAATTAATTAATTAATTTATTATTTATTTATTTATTATTTTTTCTTTTTTATATTTTTATTTTAAATACATAACAAATGTATTAAAAGTTTAATAAAAGATAAAGAGTAAAACACTACGATCGTTTCATGTCTGTACCAATTCGAATAACAATAATTTAAATTCAATTAATAATTCGAGTTATGGTTACAGCTAATCTTCAGGTTAATTGAAATATTTTAAAAATAATCAGAAATATTTAGACAATATTTTTAAGATATAAATAATATAATAATTTTACTTATAATAAACTCTATTTTCAAACTAGAAACTTAAAACTTAACAATTATGATTATATCAAAATCGACTATAATGTTAAAGATTAATTTTAATTTATAAGGTAGGAAACCCACCAATAATCTAATATCGGTAATAATTTATATCGAATTACATAAATATTTTTAAAAATGACTATTATAAATAAATTATCAATGAAAATATATAAATGTATAAAATATTATAATTAAGATCTAAAATAATCTCTATAAATAAATATATATGCACATATAATAAAAACCTAATAAATTAATTTTTCATATTTAAAGATGAAATAGCTAATTTCAAAAATACAAATAAACAAACTTAAACGAACTTTCGGAAATGTTATGTAAAATACTTATAGAAATAATCAATTCATAGTAATATAGTATCGAATAAATACTATAAATACTATAAATATAATTATCAATGGGAATAACTAGCGAATATCAATTTAGAAAGACAATAACTAAGTTATGCTATTAAGTTAGACATGGCCTGGACCAATCTTTAGTCAAAATATATCTAAGTTTATCAAAGTTTATCTAATTTAATTATAAGAAATTTAAAAGTACAATTAATACTATTAAAACATGTATATAAAAGCCTAACTTTATACACCTCGTATACTTGCTATCAAACAACAAATCTATCGCTACGTAGTATCTTACGAATAAACTTAAATTTGATATCTAATAATATAGAAAATTACGATAATTAGATCATTACATAAACAACGATATTTACATAAGGAAAATATTATTACACCAAAGACTTATAAAATATTAAAATTTACAATTTAAAGATCTTAAATATAAATAAATACTTATCTTAGCGAGGTTTAGTAATGAACTAAAATTTTGAATCTGAAAACGTCTTTACAGCGTTTATAAGAATACTCGTGGAATTACGTTATTAGCAAAAAAAGAATAAAGTATTGAAGAATTCATTAAGCGTGAGGAACATACGCTTTATCAATGAGATTGTGAATGGGAACATTAATGGTTTATCAGTGTAAATAGAATGAAGTCACAAATAAAGAATAAAATCACTATATACTATAATATTTATTAATAAAATAACTATGATAAATAATACTTAATACAAAATAAATTAAATAATTTAAATGATTAAAAACCACTAATTATTAAATATATTCTAAAAATCTTATATGATTAATAAATATATCAAAAAAAAATTTTTATATAGTAACCCCTCGTCGTACTATAAAGTCTATCCCCATGCTCTTATAGTTATAAGCTAAAATTAGTGATTATAACCAAATCTATAAAATACTTATCAAAATTTGCAATATAACTATACATACGTATACATAAATATATAAAAATATACATACATATACATATATATACATATATATATACATATATATATATATATACATATATATACATATACATATACACATACACACATACATACATATACATATATACACACATATATACACACACATACACACATACACATATGCACAGACATACATACATGTACATACATACAATACTCAATATATACACATACACCTATATACACCCACCCCCACACACACATAAATAAATGTATATACATATACATATATATACACGCACATCAACATATACACATATATACATACACACACAAACACATATATCATATAATAAATACGTATATAAATGTCTATATTCATACTACAATACAAAAATAGAGGTAAACATTAAGTTTAATCTAAATAAATACTTCTATATTAAATAAAATAGATTAAATAAACAACTAAATAAATCTATTTCAAATATAAAGAGATTACATACAAATAGATTAATATAACAAAATTATAATTTAACAAAATTATAACAGAAATATAACAAAATATATAAACTTAACTTTATTATAAGATAAATAAAATTGTAACTTACCAGACTCTATATTCAATAAACCATTAAATATTTATTAAAAAATATATTTAGTAATAAAATATTTAGTAATAAAATATTTAGTAATAAAATAAACAACTATATATAATCTAACTATAATTAAAAACAGAACCTAAATAACTAAAATAGACAAATATAATAAGTACTACAAATCACCTGCTATATTTAGAATACTATTACATAAATCAACAAATAAGGAGCTAATTAAGGCTAAGAAATATACATTATTTATCAAGAAATGTATTATATAAGTAAAGTAACTTGTGTCTGCATTTTATTTTGCGCTCATCCCAGTTATTCACTAAATTATCATGCTTATAAAATAAAATTTCCTTAAACTCATTTGAACATAAATAACAAAAATTATCTCCTATAGTATATGATTTAGCCTTACTAATTATTGCCCAAGATAAATTATAATAAATTTTTTGGGATTTAAGTCCCCAAATATACTTGCTAAGTCCAGTGGAGTTAATTAAGTTTTTATTTTTAAATGAATGCATATGCTGTGCGATTCTTAATTTTATTTTAGAGGAAGTGGACCCTATATATATCGCGTTTGAGTTATTATTATTATTATTATTCTCATCATATAATGTAACTATACATTTATACACTACATCGTTAATATCACATTTATTATTTAATATGCATTTAGTTTTATCTCTACATGTACAGTTAATTAGTGTCTTATCTTTTTTATTATTGGTATTATTATATAATTTATTTTTATAAAAATTATTCAGCTTAAATTTGTTAAAAGAAGAAATAATGTTACCTACACTATTAGTGGTAGAATAACTTACTCCAAAATTATTACGAGAGAAAATGTTTTTATATTTACGATTATCTCGAATAAATAGTTCAAAAATATCTAAAATCTCTTTAATAATGTTCGTTTTAACTTGAGCGACATAAGGAACTATTAACCAAATTTTATTCTTATTTTCCTTCTTCTTATTATTAAAACTGTCATCATTATTGTTACCATTATTATCATTATATTTCTTTATCATATTATTATTATTATTATTATTAGTTTTAAATTTATAATTAACATTTAAAGAATTATTAAAGTTATTATTTTTATTTTTATTTTTATTCTTATTTTTATTTATATTAATTTTATTTTTATAATTTCTAAGATTATTACCATTATTACTAACAAAATTATTATAATTATTATTAATATTTTTATCTCTAATATTAATAGTTTTATCTTTATTTTTAATAAAAAATGTAATATTACTATTATAACCTGCCTCTCTAAGGGCCTCATTGTAATAAGGAGCATGTTTATTAAAAATCTCTAAATCATAAGAAAGTAATGATATACGTTTACTTATATTATTAATCAACGATTTTTTAATTGATGGTGGGTGATTACTATTAACATTTATATATCTAAGGTTCTCATTAAGTTTATGATATGGAAGCCTGAACAACAAACTGAAAAACACAAAGGATTGAAGAGATAAAATGGTTAAGAACTGAATTGTGTATGGAAATCTAAGCCTATTTGCAAACTCTCACAGGAAAAGAGAACATACAAAAAACCACAGAAAAAACGGAAACATATAACAAAAGTGCCAAACGGTAATGGTTATCAATATTTAGAAGAGATTAAAATAGAGGCGTAGGAGTGACTGTGTGGTAAGTAGCTTGCTTACGAACCACATGGTTCCGGGTTCAGTCCCACTGCGTGGCACCTTGGGCAAGTGTCTTCTACTATAGCCTCGGGCCACCAAAGCCTTGTGAGTGGATTTTAGTAGACGGAAACTGAAAGAAGCCCGTCGTATATATGTATATATATATGTGTGTATATTTGTGTGTTGTGTTTGTCCCCCACCCAACATTGCTTGACAACCGATGCTGGTGTGTTTACGTCCGCATCACTTAGCGGTTCGACAAAAGAGACCGATAGAATAAGTACTAGGCTTACAAAGAATAAGAAATTGGTTTCCTCGACTGAAGGCAGTGCTCCAGCATGGCCTCAGTCAAATGACTGAAACAAGTAACTGAGAGGAAATATAGAAGGATTAGCCAGGGAATTATCAGTGTCAGACATTATAATTTGTAACTTACGTAATTTATATTCTCAGTTAATACTGTCGCCAATTGGTTCATTAATGGAGCTGCGGCATCGTATAATGGAAGAAAGTCCTGCAATGCATAGATGGCATTTGTTGTTAGAACGGTTCTATGGTTTGGCATGGGTAACAATGGACTATTTTAAACTGAATAAAACTGAGTAAAGTTTTAGCTTATCAATGAGTCGAGATTGAGAAGTACTTTTAGTTTTTGCTATATATGTATAGTGTATAGCGTTGTTATAGTTAGGATCAACAGAAAAATTATTCTAGTAAGAGATAAATATAATTTAATGTTCAGAAAATTTTTTAAAGCGCTTCTAATAGTTTCATGCTGTAGAGATTCAATAATTTTGCAGTTTTATATAACATACCACATGTCCCCATGCAATCTTTGAAACATGTTATATAAATCTGCCGAATTATTGTACCTCTAAAGCATGAAACAGTTAGTAGTTGTTTTTAATTTTCTATATAATAAATGGTATGTGTGTGTTTGTGGGCATGTGTATTAGTGTATGTATATATATATATATATATATATATATATATTATATATATATATATTATATATATATATATATTATATATATATATATGTGTGTGTGGTGTGTGTGTGTGTGTGTGTGTATGTGTATTGACAGGGCAAGACTGCTAGGTAGTCGGCCGCATGCTAGAAATAGATCATCAACGATCAAACTACAAAGAATTCTGTTTTTTATATAAATTTTCATCTGTCCTGCCCGCCAAATTTGATTCTGATGTTCGCTAAATTTTCCTCTAGGAACATTCTTTGTAGTTTGAGCGTTGATGATCTATTTCTAGCATTCGGCCGACTACCTATGAGTCTTGCCCTTTCAATATACACATGTATTAGAATTTTTCTCTGATTTTTCAGATTTTTGAAAGCTAGACTACTGGTTTTAAATTGAAATTAAAATTAATATCAATTCATCTCCCTCATTATTTAAATATATATATATATGTAAATGTAAAAAAATACAAACTGGGAGAAGAACGTGAAACATTTAGAAGACGATACAAAAAACGGACGGGACATTCGAAGCCTTCAATCTTCAGTCAAGAACCGGATCACCTTCGCAATTTCGGCTGATTAATCTTGAGATTGCTCCGATCTGGCCAGCCCCAATGGAAAATCTAAGCCAAGCGCATTAGATTCCTTGGAAGAAAGACTCGAATGTATACAAAACAAGGACAGAAAAACCGGACGATGTTACACGAATAAAAATACAAAAATACGTAAAAACACTATATATATATATATATATATATATATGTGTGTGTGTGTATCTATTTTAATTTACTTACCTGTAAGACTTTATCCTTTTCAAGGAGCATTAAGCTTGGCCTTGTTGCAACGTCTAATTTAAATTCTAAATAACTTGGCTTTGTTGCATCGTCTAATTCAAATTCAGTGTTGAAACACTTTTGACCGTTTCCACCTGTTAGGTTTACATATTTAATCTTGTCCAAAGAAATGCGAACAAAGTTGTGTTCGTCACGAGAACAAAGGACTATATTCCACTTTGTGGCCGCGTGGGTACCTAGAATATAGTTTAGAAAAAAAGGGAAACATTTTATGAATTACTTTTAAGCTTCAAAATAATTTTACAATGTGACTAGTTATACTAGTGTACTATAACTGGTTACAGAACTTACCAATGAAATGGGGGGAAATAATGAGGAAAATACTCCAATACGGAAGAAGAAGCATGGTTGGAGATGGAAAGAATTGGTTAGCCTTGAGAATTGGTGATTTTTCCTTTATAAAGGTCTTTTGCAAAGAATAAGGGATTTCTATATCAAATGTTCTTGAGATGAATTGTCTTTAATTTCTTTTCATTTATCTGTTCAGCTGTTTTATAAACTGCAAAACACAAAAACAGAATATTGTCACATGTCAGTTGATATTTTAAACCGTTGAATAATTCTTGTTTTATAATTCTTACAATGTCAAATTCTGGTTAAAAAAAGAAACGAAGAACAATCTTTTCGAGAAGCAGCTTTATCATTCATTCATCTTGTGGTTTGACCAGCCCGCAGCTACTACCTCTGTGGACGGCTTTTATAGCCAATTAAGTGAAATAAAGTAGCTTGCTTACCAACCACATAGATCCGGGTTCAGTTCCACTGCGTGGCACTTTGTGCAAGTGTCTACTGCTACAGCCTCGGGCCGACCAAAGACTTGTGAGTGGATTTGGTAGACGGAAACTGAAAAGAAGCCTGTTGTATACACACACACACACCACACACACACACACCATATATATATATAAAATTAATCCAAACAAGAAAACACAAAAAAACACAACAACGCGTGGACGTGGAACAAATATAGTATTATTGGACGCTCATGAAAGAAGGAATGAAGGAGGGTTTAACGTTTCGAGCGGAGCTCTTCCTCGGAAACATAGAAGAAAAGATCCAGAGAAGGGAAAACAGAGGATGTGTGTGTGTGTGTGTGTGTGTGTGTGTGTGTGTGTGTGTGTGTGTGTGTTTGTCCCCCATAACATCGCTTGACAACCAATGCTGGTGTGTTTACGTCCCCGAAACTAGTGGTTCGGCAAAAGAGACCGATAGAATTATGATAATGAAAATTACTGTATACATTGCTCAGGTGCACCACAACTTGTCAAAAGTGCGTATAAAGTACATGCAGTAATGTACAATAAGGATAATATTAATGATACGATAATGAATCAGAATATAAATGAGAATAACAGTATTGGATTATTCTCCTTTTGCTGATGTCTCAGGTTTTCTCTTTTCCTAAATATATGGATTCTCGAGTGTGAGACACAAATTCATAAAAGATTTCTGAAAATCCCGAAAACTAAAAACGTTACGAGGGGTTATACAGAATTTTTGCTATCGTTTAGCCATGCGGATCTCTAGGTCACTCGATGCATGACCCTAAAACTTGCATATTATATTTTTATCTGAAAGTAGGAAAATGAATAGTGTGTTTATAAGGGAATGTGAATGAAGTGTTGAAAGGAATATTGCGGGTGCGAGTGCAAGCATTTAAAGTGTCATAAGAAAACAGTGGGAATATTCAAACAGCAGAGAGGAAAAAACTGGAAGCGTTCAAACAAAAAAAATGCAAATACAATGCAGTAAAAAAACCCAGGATTATCAAATAGGCATTCGAATGAGAACTGGTGACCGGTCAGTGTTGGTAAGGATCTCCATATCATCACTTTTGTGAAGTATGTTAATATCACCGTGTTTGTATCTCTCAAAAGAAACAAAAATTATCCAAAAATTTGATCCCTACAAATGCCATTTTCTTCATAGGTGGTTCTACCAGGTTTAGCTGATTTCTTTCCTTTCTACTGATTCCATTGAAGAACACAAGAGACAAAGCTTGCAATTCACAGAGGAATGGTAAGTTATGACAATGTTATCAGTTGTATATGCACAGCAAACTTGCCTAACTCCTTCGTAGTAGCATAACCCTTATTAACATTAGATTAACCCCCTGAACATTAGCTTAACTCCTTAGCAATAGCTTAACCACTTGGCTAATTAATTGCATATTCATCTACCTCGTTTTGAATTGATCATGTATTATCTCATACTCTTGAGATTTTGTCGCTGGGATTGTTAATTTTTAGAATGACAGTGTAGGGTCAGTATGAAAGGCCGAATTTGTCTGGGCTAAATGCTAACGAATGAAAGTGAATACAAAATAACAATCTGTTCTACTATGGGCAGAAGGTCTGATATTTTGGAGTGGAAGCTAGTTAATTACATCGACCCCAGTACGCAGCTGAATAATGTGTTTGTGGGGGCATGTGAGTGAAATGCTCAAACGAATATTGTGGGTGAGTGTGCAAGCATTTAAAACAGCGAAAGTCTAATAAGAGAACAGTGGGAATAATAGGGAGAAAGAGAGAGAGAGAGAGAGAGAGAGAGCTAGAGATAGAGAGAGGGAGGCAGAGATGTGGCTAGGTGGTACGTAGCTTGCTTACCAACCATATAGTTCTGGGTTCAGTCCCACTGCATGGCACCTTAGGCAAGTCTCTTCTACTATAGCCTCAGGCCGACCTAAGCCTTGTGAGTGGATTTGGCAGACAGAAACTGAAAGAAGCCCGTCGTATATGTACATATGTGTGTGTGTGTGTGTGTGTGTGTGTGTGTGTGTATGTTTGTGTGTTTATGCTTCTGTGCTTGTTCCCCACTATCGCTTGACAACCGTTGCTAGTGTGTTTAGGACCCCGTAAATTAGTATTTCGGCAAAAGGGGGGATGGAATAAGTACTAGGCTACAAAAATAAGTCGTGGGATTGATTTACAAATGACTGAAACAAATAAAAGGATAAAACAGTAGATGGATATATATAAATATTATATATATTATATATTATATATATATATATATATATATATATATATATATATAAGGGTAAAGACCCCTTTCGCTCATGAATGACCATGGGATTGCACCTAGAAAGTTACCCTCCTAGACACAAGTCCAGGCAAGGTTGTTTTTATGGAAGACCAGCAGTCGCCCATGCATACCGGCCTCCCCTCTCCACGCGACCAGTGTTATCCAAGGGAAAGACAAAGGTCGATACAGCTTGGCACCAGTGACGTCGCAACTCATTTCTACAGCTGAGTGAACTGGAGCAACGTGAAATAAAGTGCTTTGCTCAAGAATACAACACGCAGCCCGGTCCGGGATTCGAGCTCACAACCTCACGATCGTAAACTCGACGCTCTAACCACTGAGCCATGCGCCTTCACTATATATATATATATAATAGTATATATATATATCATATATATATTATATATATATACACACATACATATATATACTACACATAATATATAATGAATATATATATACTTACATATATACACACACACATATATATATATATATATATATATATATATATATATATAATATGTATATATATATATATTTATTATATATATATGTATGTATATAACGGGAAGCTTTACGAAAGTAAACAAAGAAGAAGGCAGGTGTAGTACGAACAAACAATTGTATTAGTATGGCGCTCAGGGATAAAATAAAACAATCTTTTACGTTTCGAGCCTACGCTCTTCAACAGAAAGATACACACAAAAGAAACACGGAGAGAAACAAGGAGAGAAAAAATGCGTGCAGGAACTAACGATTCAACATGGCGGTCTATATATATAATATATATATATATTCTATATATATATATATTATATATATATATATTATATATATATATTATATATATTATATATATACATATATATATATATATATATATATATTATATATATATATATACATATTGTGTAAACAAGATATTAATTGAGCATGTACTTGATATATCATGGTTAAAATTATGGCTGGAATTCTGCTTACGTGTGCATTTTCTATGCTGTTGAATACGTGGTTGAGAATTTGGTGCTGTTCGTTTGGATGCTGTTATATATTTACTGCGTCGTCAGATCATCAAGAAAAATGAAATAGAAATAAATTCGACCGTATACAGATTTACTTTCAAAGCAATGTTCTAGTAAATCCCAAAATGATTCCAATTATTCTGCCTCTGCCCGACCTTATATAAGGCTGCATGCTATGGTTCTGATTGGTCTTTAGCTGCGATATCAGTAGATCGTTCTACCAGAGTGGGACAGACGATACTTAGATGAATTGGGTAGGTGTGTTAAGTGGTTGAATTGATATGCAGCGGTCTTATGTTTACTGAAGAAGTTCTCTTTGAATTCCTTCGTTTGTGCTATTTTATATCGTCAACAAGAGCTATGGTAACTGTATGAAGGGGAGTTGTCATTATTAATCAAAGTTTGTCATCAAACTATGACAGCAGAGAAAGAGTAATATCATGACCCGAAAACCATTC
>NC_043022.1:19335720-19353220 GCF_006345805.1 Octopus sinensis
TGCATTCACTTTAATTCGTTAGCATTTAGCCCAGACAAATTCGGCCTTTCATACTGACCCTACACTGTAATTCTAAAAATTAACAATCCCAGCAACAAAGCCTCAAAAGTATGAGATAAAGCAGGATTAATTCAAAACAAGGTAAAAGAATATGTATTGAATTTGCTAAGGGGTTAAGCTATTGCTAAGGAGTTAAGCTAATGCTAAGGGGTTAAGCTAATGCTAAAGGGTTAAGCTAATGCTAAGGGTTTAAATTAATTTTCAGGGGTTAAGCTAATGCTAAAGTATGAATTAATGTTCAGGGGTTAAGCTAATGCTAAGCAGTAAATCTAATATTCAAGGATTAAATTAACGTTAGCTGGTTAAGCTACGGTCAACGGGTTAAACTAATATTCAGGGGTTAATCTAATCATAATAAATGTTATGCTACTACGAAGGGGTCAAGCAAGTTTGCTGTGCATATACAACTGATAACATTGTTATAACTTTCAATTCCTCTGTGAATTGCAAGCTTTGTCTCTTGTGTTCTTCAATGGAATCAGTAGGAAGGAAAGAAATTAGCTAAACCTGGTGGAACCACCTATGAAGAAAATGGTATTTGTAGGGATCGAATTTTTGGATAATTTTTGTTTCTTTTGAGAGATACAAACACGGTGATATTAACATACTGGGAAATGAACCATATAAAATTCAGTTCAATTAACTTCACAAAAGTGATGCTATGGAGATGCTTACCAACGCTGACCGGTCACCAGTTCCCAAGACAGAAATACAATCTCAGCCCCGCTTGTCCAACTAAAATCCTTTTCCGAAATAACTTTAAAACTTGAATATCTTCAGTTTTCTATATAAAAACTCGCGGCCCATGATCATCCCTTCTGAATTCATGTGGAATCAGAGATTCGATGTAGATTTCTGTTTCAATTATGGGGATCAACTTATGATACGATGCCAATCATTTTTTGTAAAATGGCAGTTTTATAGAAATGAAGATCTCATCCACATATACATTAGAATTTCGGCCCAATGTTCACCCTCCACAATGTGAAGGTGCAAACATTTTCAGCAATACCCATTTCAACTGTTCTTTTATCACAAGTTATTCCTTGATATTTTAAAAGTGTTGTTTTGTAACTTTATACTTGCATTCATAGCTGCAATTTATTATGTCAGCAAGAAAAAATCTGAGAGACTCAGCTAAATCAGAAGAACATTTCTAAAGACGTAGAATGGTTTTGGGGTCAAGATATTACTCTTTCTCTGCTGTCATAGTTTGATGACAAACTTTGATTAATAATGCCAACTCCCCTTCATACAGTTACCATAGCTCTTGTTGACGATATAAAATAGCAGAAACGAAGGAATTCTATGAGAACTTCTTCAGTAAACATAAGACCGCAGCATATCAATTCAACCACTTCACACACACCTACCCACTTCATCTGCGTATCGTCTGTCCCACTCTGGTAGATACTTGCCTAAGGTGCCATGCAGTGGGACTGAACTCAGAACCACGTGGTTGGTAAGCAAGTTACGTACCACCTAGCCACTTCTCTGCCTCCTTCCCTCTCTCTCTCTCTCTCTCTCTTTCTCCCTATTATTCCCACTGTTCTCTTATTAGACTTTCGCTGTTTTAAATGCTTGCACACACACCCACAATATTCGTTTGAGCATTTCACCCACATGCCCTCACAAACACATTATTCAGCTGCGTACTGGGGTCAATGTAATTAACTAGCTTCCACTCCAAAATATCAGACCTTCTGCCCATAGTAGAACAGATTGCTATTTTGTATTCACTTTCATTCGTTAGCATATAGCCCAGACAAATTCGGCCTTTCATACTGACCCTACACTGTCATTCTAAAAATTAACAATCCCAGCGACAAAACTTCAAGAGTATGAGATAATGCAAGATCAATTCAAAACGAGGCAGATGAATATACATTTAATTAGCCAAGTGGTTAAGCTATTGCTAAGGAGTTAAGCTAATGTTCAGGGGATTAATATAATGTTAATAAGGGTTATGCTATTACGAAGGGGTCAAGCAAGTTTGCTGTGCATATGTAACTGATAACAATGTCATAACTTACCATTCCTCTGTGAATTGCAAGCTTTGTCTCTTGTGTTCTTCAATGGAATCAGTAGAAAGGAAAGAAATCAGCTAAACCTGCTAGAACCACCTATGAAGAAAATGGCATTTGTAGGGATCGAATTTTTGGATAATTTTTTTTTTCTTTTGAGAGATACAAACACGGTGATATTAACATACTGGGAAATAAACCATATAAAATTCAGTTCAATTAACTTCACAAAAGTGATGCTATGGAGATGCTTACCAACGCTGATTGGTCACCAGTTCTCATTCGAATGCCTCTTTGATAATCCTGTTTGTTTTTTTTACTGCATTGTATTTGCATTTTTTTTGTTTGAACGCTTCCAGTTTTTTTCCTCTCTGTTGTTTTAACATTCCCACTGTTCTCTGATGACACTTTAAATACTTGCTTTCAACACTTCATTCACATTCCCTTATAAACACACTATTCATTTTCCTACTTTCAGATAAAAATATAATATGCAAGTTTTAGGGTCATGCATCGAGTGACCTAGAGATCCGCATGGCTAAACGATAGCAAAAATTCTGTATAACCCCTCGTAACGTTTTTAGTTTTCGGGATTTTCAGAAATCTTTTATGAATTTGTGTCTCACACTCGAGAATCCATATATTTAGGAAAAGAGAAAACCTGAGACATCAGCAAAAGGAGAATAATCCAATACCGTTATTCTCATTTATATTCTGATTCATTATCGTATCATTAATATTATCCTTATTGTACATTACTGCATATACTTTATACGCACTTTTGACAAGTTGTGGTGCACCTGAGCACTGTATACAGTAATTTTCATTATCATTATTCTATCGGTCTCTTTTGCCGAACCACTAGTTTCGGGGACGTAAAGACACCAGCATTGGTTGTCAAGCGATGTTGTGGGACACACACACACACACACACACACACACACACACACACACACACACACACACACACACACACACACACACACACATACACACACACACCACACGCGCACGCACACGCACACACACACACACACACACACACACACACACACACACAACACACACACACACACATATATATATATGTATGCATATACGACAGGCCTCTTTTCAGTTTCCGTCTGCTAAATCCACTCACAAGTCTTTGGTCGGCCCGAGGCTATAGTAGAAGATACTTGCCCAAAGTGCCACGCAGTGGAACCGAACCCGGATCTATGTGGTTGGTAAGCAAGCTACTTTATTTCACTTAATTGGCTATAAAAGCCGTACACAGAGGTAGTAGCTGCGGGCTGGTCAAACCACAAGATGAATGAATGATAAAGCTGCTTCTCGAAAAGATTGTTCTTCGTTTCTTTTTTTAACCAGAATTTGACATTGTAAGAATTATAAAACAAGAATTATTCAACGGTTTAAAATATCAACTGACATGTGACAATATTCTGTTTTTGTGTTTTGCAGTTTATAAAACAGTTGAACAGATAAATGAACAGAAATTAAAGACAATTCATCTCAAGAATATTTGATATAGAAATCCCTTATTCTTTGCAAAAGACCTTTAAAAAGGAAAAATCACCAATTCTCAAGGCTAACCAATTCTTTCCATCTTCAACCATGCTTCTTCTTCCATATTGGAGTATTTTCCTCATCATTTCCCCCCATTTCATTGGTAAGTTCTGTAACCATTTACAGTACACTAGTATAACTAGTCACATTGTAAAATTATTTTGAAGCTTAAAAGTAATTCATAAAATGTTTCTCCTTTTTTTCTAAACTATATTCTAGGTACCCACGCGGCCACAATGTGGAATATAGTCCTTTGTTCTCGTGACGAACACAATTCTGTTCGTATTTCTTTGGACCAGAAGAAATATGTAAACCTAACAAGTGAAAACAATCAAAAGTGTTTCAGCACTGAATATGAATTAGACGATGGAATAGAGCCAAATATTTTAGAATTTGCATTTGAGATTGCAAAAAATCCAAGTCCTCCAGATTTTGAATTAGAAGTTCAAAGAAGGCCAAGATTAGTGTACGTTAAGAAGGATGAAGTCTTAAAGGTAAGTAAATAAAAATAGATGCACACACACACACACACACACTCACACTCACACACATACATATATATATATATACATTCACAAATACACATGCCCACCAACACACACATACCATTTATTATATACAAAATTTAGAAACAACTACTAACAGTTTCATGCTTTAGAGGTACAATAATTTGGCAGATTTATATAACATGTTTCAAAGATTGCATGGCGACATGTGGTATGTTATATAAAATTGCTAAATTATTGAATCTCTACAGCATGAAACAATTAGAAGCGCTTAAAAAAATTTTATGAACATTAAATTATATTTATCTCTTACTAGAATAATTTTTCTGTTGATCCTAACTATAACAACGCGATACACTATACGTATATAGCAAAAACTTAAAGTACTTCTCAATCTAGACTCATTGATAAGCTAAAACTTCACTCAGTTTTATTCAGTTTAAAATAGTCCATTGTTACCCATGCCAAACCATAGAACCGTTCTAACAACAAATGCCATCTATGCATTGCAGGACTTTCTTCCATTATACGTTGAAGCAGTTGCATTGATGAACCAATTGGCGACAGCATTAACTGAGGACATAAATTACGTAAGTTATAAATTATAATGTCTGACACTGATAATTCCCTGGCTAATCCTTTTACATTTCCTCTCATTTACTTGTTTCAGTCATTTGACTGTGGCCATGCTGGAGCACCGCCTTCAGTCGAGGAAACCAATTTCTTATTCTTTGTAAGCCTAGTACTTATTCTATCGGTCTCTTTTGCCGAACCGCTAAGTGACGGGTACGTAAACACACCAGCATCGGTTGTCAAGCGATGTTGGGTGGGGGACAAACACAACACACACATATACACACATATATATTTACATATATACGACGTGCTTCATTCAGTTTCCGTCTACCAAATCCACTCACAAGGCTTTTGTGGCCCGAGGCTATAGTAGAAGACACTTGCCCAAGGTGCCACGCAGTGGGACTGAACCCGGAAGAATGTGATTCGTAAGCAAGCTACTTATCACACAGCCACTCCTACGCCTCTATTTTAATATCTTCTAAATATTTATAACCATTACCGTTTGGCTCTTTTGTTATGTTTCCGTTTTTTCTGTGGTTTTTTGTATGTTCTCCTCTTTCCTGTGAGAGTTTGCAGATAGGCTTAGATTTCCATACACAATTTAGTTCTTAACCATTTTATCTCTTCAATCCTTTGTGTTTTTCTGTTTGTTGTTCTTGCTTCACAACTCATTTCAACTCAGAGCTGTGATTACTTAACTTGGAATTCCCATACAACAATGTAACCTTCATATAGTTAAGGTGCATTTGGCCTGATGAATTGCTTACCTGCATACCCATCTGTGCCTAATAATTACATTGGAAGATCAGCCAGATAAGAAACATATGTATCCAGGAGTTCAACTGCTCCACTCCCTCAATTTCAATCTTTATTCGCATTCACAGCAACTTTATTTGCCCACCATAAACTATATAGAAATAAATTGTCATTCTTATTGACCAGGCATTTTGTTTTCTCTACATGTCACGGACTGCTTGAGGCTTACTAACTTGCTACACTTGGATCCTTGGATCTAGCCCTTATCTATCAATATATATATATATATATATATAAATTTATATATATATATATATATATATATATATATAATAATAATAATAATATATAATAATAATAATAATATTAATAATAATAATAATAATAATAATGATAATAATAATAATAGGGAGTATAACATCAAACTTACAGGGAAAAATTCAATTTAGTATTAAATCAAATTTCACAGTATAAATATATAAAATATAAATTAGTGATAAAACTACTATTATGCAACTCAAACAGTGATAGACATAAACCAATACATAAATAACAAATAATATATAGAATTAATATAATATAATATATATATATATAATATATATATATATATATATATATATATATATATGTATATATTGATATATTGGTTCTTTCTTGTTCTGTTATAAACACAATTTTATCGTAATCCGATGGGTTACTACATACTTTGTAGAGTACAAATTCATTATTCTTATATAAGAATATTGTTGACAGTGACTTCAAAGTTGTGGCCAGCTAAGCCATCAATGGACTGTGATGCATTGGAGTAAGTCTTGCCTTTATATAGTCTCTGTTGAGTAAAAATCAATTTTGGGGTTGAGTGGGGTGGTAATTATGTTTTTATGGTCTCTTGTTAAGGAAAGGTGTTTTGGAACAATTTTGTTATATTAAATTTGGTTTCATGCTATCCTTTATAATTTATTCATGCATGAATAACTTTATAAACAAACTTGTAAGTGTTTCTCTTTCGTTGGGGAGGCACAAGGTGAGAGAGTATTTTTATTGCTTTTGGTATTATTGGATTTAATGCTTTTGTTTTGACAATATATAGGTCAAATGTACAAATGTCCAGTATATATGCCCTGGGTAATTGTGTGTGTGTGTGTATGTGTGTGTGTTTGTGTGTACACTACTCCAAACTGATCTTAAACCGAGGAACAAAATACAAATTATACACTATAAATGTTTTACCATCAACATAACCATCATCATCATCATCATCATCATCATCATCATCATCGTCATCATCATCATCATCATCATCATCATCGTCATCATCATCAACATCATCACTGTCATCATTATTAATTTATTTGAAATAACTTACTGCTGTTAATTTTGTTGATTTACTTTATCTTTGGTACTTGTTCAAAATCTCTTTCTTAAAGGGATGTATTTTGGTTACATCAAATGGAATTCTGATGATCAGACAACGCCAAAAGTGGAGAAAACTACGCTGCTTCCCTGAGGACGGTTTTTTACGTTTAACATTTTTGCTGTGTTTTTCTCTTTTAAACTCATCAAGAAATTCTTTTGTTTCACACACACACACACATACACACACGCACACACACGCACACACATTGAAGCATAAGAATTATAAGGTTAATGGGCTTTTTTCTTTTTTCTTTGAATTTCAGAAATTATAATCACCAAAATAATTTGAATAATATATTACATAATGAATGATTTTAAAATAATATATTCAATAATTTCTCATACTTTTCAACTTGATAATAAGAATAAAAGCAATTTCAAAAATATTATTCAGTTTGTTTTTATTTATTTCTAAAATTTATAATAATAATAATAATGATGATGATGATGATATAATAATAATAATAATAATTATAGTAGTAGTAATAGTAGTAGTAGTAGTAGCAGCAGCAGCAGCAGCAGTAGCAGCAGCAGCAGCAGCAGCAGTAGTAGTAGTAGTAGTAGTAGTAGTAGTAGTAGTAGTAGTAGTAATGTACTTTTAGTGATGATATCAGAATGGAGTTCGGACTGAAAAAGAGTGTCGGGTCGGTCATGAAGAGAGGCAAAATCAAATGTTTGGACGGACTAGCGATACTTTAGGGGGACGTTCTGAAGCAGATAGAAGAGATGGGCTATACGTACTTGGAGATACTGGAAATGGATAAATTGATGGTGAAACCATTGACAGAAAAATTTAAGATGGAATACTGGCGCAGACTCAGACTAATCTTTAAGTCAAAATTAAACGGACGGAATAAAATTGAAGCTATCAAAACCTGGGCGGTTTCAATCCTTAGATATGAAGCAGAAGTAATCGCATGGATAGTAGACGAGCTAAACATCTTAGACAGAAAAGACGGAGAAGTGGACTGATTGGATGTGAATACAGCATTAGAGCAGAGGAAAACAACATAGCATGATATATAAAAAAATATCACAGAACTGCTATTATTGGAAGTAAGAATGTCAGGCTTGTGTATGATGGAAGATCGCGAAGATAAAGCAGTGTACAAGGACTTGAGAATGAATGAAACTGAAATACATGGATAAAGAAAAGAATGCATACACAATTTTATAGGGATGTTGAAGATAAGACAGACAGAGAAAAAAGATGGCTATGGATGACTAAAAGAGAATTAAAACCGGAAACGGTGGCTCTAACCTGTGCTGCTCAAGAGTAAGCATTAAGAACCACTTACATCAAATACAAAATAAACAACACATCAGAAAGTGATAAGTGCAGAATTTTTTGACAAAATAGTGAAACCGTATACCCTAGTTCCAGCCAATGTTGGCCACTAGCCCAGAAAGACTATAAGGGACGTCATGACAACATAGCAAGGATTGACCATTGGACACTCTGCAACAAATATGGAGTTGACAGAGCAAAATAGTGGTATGAACATAAACCTGAAGGCTTCATTGAAAATGATAATGCAAAGATCCTATGGGATTTTACGATTGAGCGCGACCATGAGATAGAGAATAGGAAACAAGACATAATTTTAATTGAGAAAGAAAGCAAATGATGCTGGATCATGGATATAGCATGCCCAGGTGACAACAAGGTATGCGATAAGGAAGAAAGAAAAATCAATATATATGAGAGTTTAGCTTGGGAGGTTAATCAGTTGTGGTCGCTGAAAAAGGTAGCAGTAGTAGCAATAATGTTCGGTGCCCTGGGAATTGTGAGTAAAATTCTGAAGAAGTCCATGCAACAAATAGGAGCTGCAATAAGGGCGTGGAGCACTTGCAGAAAGCAACACTGCTTGGAACCGCTCGATTAGTCGGCATGGTGCTCGAAAAATAATGGGTATTACCTTAGTTCACTGGTATTGAACAGCTGACACCGTAATACATCTCCAGCGTTAAAAGTTGTGCAAAGGCAATAATGATGATGATGATGATGATGATGATGGTGGTGGTGGTGGTGGTGGTGGTGGTGGTGGTGGTGGTGGTGGTGGTGGTATAATGATAATAATGATAATAATAATAATGATAATAATAATAATGATAATAATAATAATAATAATAATAATAATAATAATAATAATAATAATAATAATGCCCTGATGCAGTACCAGGCAGTGGCTCTCATGGCTTCTGATCTTAACTGATTGGAAGTGTTATCATGTACATTGTTTTATCTTGGTATAAAAAGATGGGCTACAGCAAATATTCTGCTCAATACCACAGATTTGCTTGTCAGTTGTTTGACCTTAACCAGTTGAGCATGTCCCTTAGTGGTTGACGATATGTGCATCTCTGATCATGAGCAGAAGTAGTGGGGGAGCATCATAGCCATGTGTTGAGAGGGATTCTTTGGGTTTTGAATAGTTCACCTCTGGAAACATGGGTGGTTCTTTCAACATCCTTAAACAACCCTTATTCAGGGACCGTTTGAGCGGGATGGGTTACTCAATCTGAAGAAAATTCTAACTGGGCCCCACCTGCAAGGTCATGTGCTGTTTATCTTGATATGAGATCACCATGTCGCGCACATATGGTTGTGATGCATGTGCCTGGTGTACCTTTATCAGACGGGTAGTCATGATGGGTATACTGGGCTTCGTATATTTTACCCCAGTGTCACTTTGATGGCATGAACTGCTCTCTCACTCAATAATAATAATAATAATAATAATAATAATAATAATAATAATAATAATAATAATAATAATAATGATAGTAATTTCTTTCGTCGGTCATAAGGGAGGACAATATCGAAGGAGGAGTTACAACACAATTATTATCATTATTATTTATTGTATTTCCATGTAGTACGGTGTCAGCTTTCCACTACCAGTGAACTAAGGTACAACCTCTTATTTTCCGAGCACCTTCCGGTGTGTTCGGGCAGTTCCAAGCCGTGCTGTTCCTGCAAGTGCTCCACTCTTCCTGCAGCCCCTATTTGTTCCACATACTTCTCGAGATTTTTGCTCACTGTTCCCAGGGCTCCGACAATTATTGGTACTACTACCACCTTTTTCAGCAACCACAACTGCTTAACTTCCCAAGCTAACCTGTCGTATCTCTCGACTGTTCTTTCTTCCTTATCGCATACCTTGTTGTCAGCTGGGCATGCTATGTCTATGATCCAGCATAGTTTGTTTTCTTTCTCAGTTAAGACTATATCTGGCTTCCTATTCTCTATCTCATGGTCGCACTCAATCATAAAATGCCATAGGATCTTTGTGTTTTTATTTTCGACGAGGCATTCGGGTTTGTGATCGTACTAATTTTTTGCTCTGTCAACTCCATACTTGTTGCAGAGTGTCCAATGGACAAGCCTGGCTATATTGTCGTGGCGTCTCTTATATTCCTTCTGTAAGACTCGGAGCATTTCTGCTGGTCAATCTGCGCCAATCTTAAACAAAGCATCCACTTCATATTTCTTATCGCACCTAGAGTGTTCCTGAGAGGACGCTTGATGTCGAACATTGCTTCTCCAAGTATTTCCACTATTAACTTTTCGTTTTTCAAACACTTTTACAACCCCGCCTTTTGCTACAATTCAATGTATCTCTCCGTCACCTTCGTCTTTAACGTAAATACAAGTAACATCAGATCAGAGTATTTTAGTTCGGTGTACTAGTTTAATACAAACGTCTACTTACCCCAGCACCACCCGGCTAAAATCGAATGCTGGGATGTATTTGGTTTTTGTTTGTTAACTTAATTCCTTTTGTTGTTATTGTTGATGTTGTCGTTGTTGCTGTGATTGCCCGTAAGAAGCAGTTTATAAAATTTCATTTGTTTTTTAAGGAAATATTTAAATGAAAAGAAAGATGAAAAGAAACTGTACTAATACATTTATCGCCCTTTCTTTAAATTACCCATTAGAAGATTTCATTACTTTTCAAGGGTCAATACCATCTTATTTGAGAAGATCTGGTTTAGAGCTTTCTGTATGTGAGGATGACAATTTCCAGAGGATGTTTGATCACATGTTTCTTCATTGTTCAACGGGTAGATCACTCTTCAAACACGGATCTCAACAAACGAGTAAGCCACAGAGTGGCATGATAAAAAGAATATCGACACGCCACCTCCCTTCTTCTGGCCCGGAAGGAGTCGAAGCTTTTATTTGTTGAGTAGATTTACCGAAGGAGGTTTTTGTGAGGAATAAAAGAATTAAGGCGAAGAGAGAAGTCCTGTCTCCAAGCAAACTTTCTGTAAAGCACATCAAGTTGGCGAATATGATCCGAATGAAAGGGCCTGCTCTGAGCATGTGTTGTAGATTGTAGAGATACATTTACAGTGAAAGTGAGTGTGGTGGTTTTTGATTTTGTGTTGCCAATGTGTTTCATATTTCTGCTGATACGTGAAAAGTTATTTAGAGAGCTTTACTGTAAGGAAAGCATTGATAATGAATTCATCGTACTAAATTAAAAATAACAGCGAATACAAAGAACACAATACTGAAGTATAGTTATAAAGATATTTATTGAAGTTGAAACGTTGACAATTACAATTTACTGCAGATTTAACTGTCGAATTATAAGATTTAAGTAAGGCAGAAGAAGAAACAAAATACGGGCGAAGAGGAAGAGAGAAGTGTGAGTCTGGACGTAATGAATACAGCCAATAGTTGTAGAAGTAGAAAAGGAAAGAGAGGGAGAGAAGTGAAAGGATGCTTCTGTGTCAGAGAGAAAACGACTTCATCTGAATGACGCCAGTAGCTTTCTTGGAGCTGGTCTTGGAGGTTAGCATGTGCAGCCTGAACATTGTCCGAGATGTCGAAGCAGTATTTCCTTCGCAGTGGCTCTTAGACAAGAGGTTTGTTGTGGGTGTTTGCAGTTGTTGCAGTTGTCAGAATTTTCTGACCCAGAAGTAATTGATGCTGGCAGGTGGTGATTGAAGAAAGCTTCTGTGTCAGCGTCATCATTATGGGATGAGTGGAGGAGAAGGGAGAAAGGAGGGGGGGGAGAAGGGGAGGAGGAGGGGGAGGAGGAGGAGAAGTAGAAGTCGAAGAAAAAGAAAATGAAAGAAAGAAAAAGATTACATCTGTATTCTCAGTAAAAGGAATATGGTCCAGACTTCAGAGAAAGAGGGAAAGAGTCAGAGAGGCAGATAGAAAAAGCAGCTGAATTAATCATATTAGATGGATGTCTTCCGTTTCTACCTCTGAGTAATCTGAAAAAGAAAAAGAGTAATATAAATATGAGAGAGGGAGACACAAGAGAGATAAAGGATCTGAAGAGAGGAGAAAGAGAGAGAGAGAGGGAGTGTGTGTGTTTTTAAGTGAAGAAAATGAGATTCATGAGAAAAAGCGATGTACACTTGAGAGAGAGAGAGAGAGAGAGAAAGGGAGAGGGAGAAAGAGATAGATAGATAAATAGATAGATAGATAGATAGATAGATAGATAGATAGATAGATAGATAGATAGATAGATAGATAGAGAGATAGATAGGTAGATAGATAGAGACAGAGACAGAGAGATATAAATAGAGAGAAAATAGACAGACAGACAGAATCGGAGTGTGTGTGTGTGTGTTCTATAAGATATAGATTTAAAGGAAGGTTCAAATGATCTGATAGAGAAGGTGTGGAGTAGAAAGTCTGTTTAATGAGGGTCGTTTGTAAAGGATAAGGAGCTTTGAAAGAGACCGAGTTTTAAGAAAGATGTAAGTCTAAGTTAATTGTGGCAATATTTGAAGTGAGAATGGACAGAGACACAACAAAATATTACAAAATATAAACAAAGGGGTGGCTGTGTGGTAATTAGCTTGCTTACCAACCACATGATTCCGGGTTCAGTCCCACTGCGTGGCACCTTGTGTAAGTGTCTTCTGCTATAGCCCCAGGCCGACCAATGCCTTGTGAGTGGATTTGGCAGACGGAAACTGAAAGAAGCCCGTCGTATATATGTATATATACATGCGTGTGCGTGTGTTTGTGTGTCTGTTTGTCCCCATAGCATTGCTTGACAACCGATGCTGGTGTGTTTACGTCCCGTCACTTAGCGGTTCGGCAAAAGAGACTGATAGAATAAGTACTGGGATTACAAAGAATAAGTCCGGGGTCGATTTGCTCGATTAAAGGCGGCGCTCCAGCATGGCCGCATTCAAATGACTGAATCAAGTAAAAGAGTAAAAGAGTAAACCACAATATCTGTGACTGCCCTGTCTTTACATGTGATAAATCATTTATCCCATAAATACAGTATAGTAGATTTATTTCATTTTATTTTTATTTTATCTAGTTTCAGTTCACAAGCTGTGGCCATGCTGGCGCACCGCCATCTGAACATTAATCCACATTTGCCTTTCGCTGTATTTATGCAAATAAATGTGATAAATTGTTTAACATATACTTATTTCTATATTGCCCACAAGGGGCTAAAGATAGAAGGGACAAACAAAGACAGACAAAGGGACTAAGTCGATTATATCGACCCCAGTGCGTAACTGGTACTTAATTTATCGATCCCGAAAGGAAGAAAGGCAAAGTCAACCTCGGCGGAATTTGAACTCAGAACGTAACGGCAGATGAAATATTTATTTCTTTACTACCCTCAAGGGGCTAAACACAGAGGGGACAAACAAGGACAGACAAACGGATTAAGTCGATTACATAGACCCCAATGCGTAGCTGGTACTTATTTAATCGACCCCGAAAGCATGAAAGGCAAAGTCAACCTCGGCGGAATTTGAACTCAGAACGTAACGGCAGATGAAATACCTATTTCTTTACTACCCATAAGGGGCTAAACACAGAAAGAGGACAAACAAGGACAGACAAACGGATTAAGTCGATTACATCAACCCAATGCGTAACTGGTACTTATTTAATCGACCCCGAAAGCATGAAAGGCAAAGTCGACCTCGGCGGAATTTGAACTCAGAACATAGCGGCAGACGAAATACCGCTAAGAATTTCGCCCGGCGTGCTAACGTTTCTGCCAACTCGCCGCCTTACTTGATTATCATATACGAAGTGCGTTCTTCATGCTTTGAGTCATTTTAGAGAGAGGCGGCCCGCCCTCATGGCGCTCGGACGACGGGGCTTGCACGCTTTGCGAGCTCCATGACCTTGTAACTGTAGTATATCATTATTATATTTCTAATAAGCTGACCTGCCAACTATTTATTCCCGATTTAAAGAGACGGCTGTAACAACACTTTGAAAGCACCGTAATGTACATTGCTTGTCACAGCTGACTGATTTGCAGAGGGCAATCGGGACGTGACGACAAATTGGAAAACTGCTGTGCCATGAAGATTTGTGTTACAGCCGGCGCGAAACTCCGCAGGCACTTACGAAATGTTGCAGGCTGTTTATGGATTAACTTGAGTGAGCCAAGAATCTGCTTTGCGATAAGACCAGATATCAGGAACAGCAAATCCACTAGGGTGATTCTGGTGATACCCCCCCCTTTCTTCACTGCAAAGGCATCACCGATATCCGCTGGGTTCCCTTTGGGTAGAGGGCCACCAAAGAAAATATTTAGAGATTTTGAGTGAGTTCAGGAATATATTTCGTCACAAAAGGCCAGAACACATGCCGCAGTGGGGTTCATCAGTCGATATTCCGTCCACGACCCTAATTACGTGACAGAGATTCGCACCAAAACTATCCCTCAGTCATCCTAAAATCTAGGCCTTGCTCCCTGCGGATTTTGCTTGTTCCCCAAGTTGAAAGTGAAGATGAAGCGGGTTGTGAGAAGTGTCCTGGACAGCTTCACTTTCGAGGACTACTATGGGTCCATCACTAAACGAATGGAGTGTCGTA
This sequence comes from Octopus sinensis, assembly GCF_006345805.1. Lineage (NCBI taxonomy): Eukaryota > Metazoa > Mollusca > Cephalopoda > Octopoda > Octopodidae > Octopus > Octopus sinensis. The sequence continues at coordinate 19,350,465 of NC_043022.1, forward strand.
AAAAGTGTACTGAAGACAGAGGGACCTACTCTGAAAGAGATTAGGGTTTTGTACCTCTTTGGAAAAAGACTCAAAACGTCTGGAATGCACTTTGTAATTCATTGGAATAGAAATGAGTTTGTCAGCATCTCAATGAGAAGTGACTTATCGTAAATATGTTAGTATATGTTCAGCAGAATACACTTGTTTCTTTAAATATTTAAGTGGTAATGAGCAACAGAAGTAATAACTCACCTCATTTCTGTTCAGGATTGTAAACTAAGAGACTCGCTGAATTAATGGTAAATACGTCATTGTATTTCTTGAATTTCACACTTGCATCTCTTCTATAATCGATTCCCGTAACTTCACCAACATCACCTATAAGCTGGATTTAGAAAAAAATCATTTAACATTCATACATAAATATATAAATACACACACATACATACATACACACACATATATATACATACACACATACATATATACAAACGCACATACATACATACAAACGCACATGTGATCAGCGTGATCAAAATGAATGGACCCGAAATAAACAGAATCTTGAAGCGAACTTCTGTTAAACACGATCACATTTACACCTAGGTCAGTATTATAGTTTTCAATGATCATTAAGCAAAATAATCTACTATGATAATACTCTCTGTGAATTTCACCGTCACAACGTATGAATGAGAAAGGAAGGTGTGATAGATAAGGAAGGGAGGGGCGAAAAAATCAAACAGCGTTTCAACTCTGTGTGAAAATATGTGTGTATGTGAAAAGGGAAAAGGGAGGTATGTGAATGTTTGTGTGTGTATGTGTGTGTGTGTGCAATGGAAGTGGGATGGTGATATAATAATACTAATACTCTTGTGTCTTTCTCCGTCTCAATACATGAATGAGAAAGGAAGATGATAGGGGAATAAGAAAGGATGGGGTGAAAAAGAAAATTCAAACAGCATTTCGGCTCTGTGTGAGTATATGTGTGTATGCGTGTGCGTGTACAAGGGAAGTATGTGAATGTTTGTATGTGTGAACCAGCGTTCTTTCAGTAACAAACGATGATCGATGTCACATCTCAAGACGACCACGAGATAGCATTGACAAAAGTATTAATTTGATTTACCATCCATATTTTTTTTATCTGTTTCGTTAAAAACGGTTATTACAATCACACACACCTACACAAACATATCAATATACAAACTCATTAGGGATAATAATTATTGCCTGAGTGTATCATGAATATAAAACAACTGTAGTTGAAAGGTATATTATAAATACACATCTTCATCTAACAGTTTATACATGTCTTAATTTGTAGAACAAGTAGACAGATAAATTTCATTCAACGCATAGATACTGAACAGTATATATATAAAGGATAAAATCTTTTTTTTTTCTTTTTAAAGCAGAAAATTTTCTTTTTAAAGCAGAGAAATTTCCCTCCAATATCCGATTGGAATACTTTACCATTTAAGCTAAACTTCCTGACCGCCAAATTCTTCTGCAGTTATAGAATCATCCTGGAAAAACAATCATCAAAGAAAAAAAATAGGATTTTATCCTTTATATATATATATAGGATAAAATCCATTTTCTCTTTTTAGAAGCAGAAAAATGTGTCGGTAACCAGCCATGAGGATCGAACTCACATTCCTCTATTATCCGGTGGGAATGCTTTACCATTTAAGCTAAACCGCCTGACTAGTTTAGTACCTATGCGTTGAGTAAAACTTTTTATCTGTTTGGTTAAAAACGATTATTACAATCACACACACCTACACAAACATTAGTATCTATGCGTTGAATAAAATGTATCTGTCTACTTATTCTACAGTACATTTCAACGCTTCGAAAATAGATTTGTTTGTTTACATATGTCTTAATATATTTATATTAAGAACTTTTCCCGAGAGTTCTTTCAGTAACTCTTCATAAACTAAACAGAGTTAGATTTTACGCAAAAGTTTGGTAATAAAAGATTTATAAGACTAAAAACTTGATTTTGTACCTTATTTATATATAGAATACTACAAAAAGCCGTCATTTTTGACGGCACGGGATCCGCTAGTTATAATAATAATAATAATAATAATAATAATAATAATAATAATAATAATAATGATTAATAATAATAATAATGATAATAATAAAGCAAGTGAGAAGAGAGCACTTACACTTGACAAACGGAAATCCCAGCCTCCATGATCTTCTTGGTTTTTCTTCAATGTTTTCTCATCAACACTTATTGTTACCACATCCCCTACACCAAGAAGATGAGACATTGCAACTCGTTTGTATTTGCAAATTCACCTGAAACAAGAACATCAATCTATTGTATCAAATCCATAATAACAAAGTGTACATACGTAGTTCACAGATACATACATATATACAAACTTAACCGTCTAACCACTATAATTCATCACAAGATTACACACGTGTTGAAATGATGATTTAAAGGGGTTAGACGATTTAACGTCTCTTTTCGGTATATAGGAAAGATTTTTCTCTGACTTGATTATAATTATATGTTGATTTTACCTTAATTGGTCTATTTTTATATGCTGGCCGCTGATAAAGTTTTTAACAATTTTATCTTTTATTATTATAAAAGTATCCGGCGTTGCTCGGAAGTTTAAGGAATGTTAAAGGAAATAAATATATTCATACTGATAAAAAAACATATTTTCAGAAAAAGTCTGTCAGTTGACGTGGGTATAAACAAAGGGTTATTAAAACAAATCCTGAAATCAATCACAGTTTAA